>NW_026291206.1:0-45610 GCF_025698545.1 Gossypium raimondii | reverse complement strand
CAAGCATTTTAAGTGTTGTATGTTATCAACATTATCAAGAACAACAAGAACCTTTTTGTGAGACAAGCTATGGTTAATTATGGCATTCCCTTCGTGAACATTGAAAAAGTTGAAGCATTCATCATGAAAGATCTGTGAAAGAAGTTGTTTTTGTAAAGAAAACTAGTCCTCATTTGTCTGAAACTTCTCGAATTTCAGCAATAAAGCTTTTACCGTCAAAATGAGGTGACATTTGAGTGTCAGCAACTCTTGCGAGTGTCGTTTTACAGATGCCACCCATTCCGCAAATTCCTATAATGCGGACATCATTTCCCCAATATTTATTTTCAAATACAAATCCTCCAAGCGTTCACTAATTCCAACTAAGTCGCTATGAGTAACTGGATATGTTTGACATAGTTTTGCTGATATCTTCATAACAATGTCTCTAATAAATTCTGATTCGTGCCTGTGAAGAAAGAAATTTTAATTTTTTTGAATAAAATTTTGTTGATATCTTTCAAATGCATTTTGTATCTCATTGAATCATAATGGAAGCAAACAAAAACCAAGAATAAGAAAGCAAGATCTGTTGCGGAACCAGAATACAAAATTTGCTCTTTTATTGAAATATGACACTTTTCAAATAAACTAGAAAGTAGAGAAGAAAAGAAAGAATTACCTGTTATTTAAATGCCATCCCTTAATGTTAGCCACTTGAATCAAAGCGTTTCGCCACCTTTGGATCTTGTCTCTATCTTCCTTGTATCTCTCTTCGTGTTTGGCAAAGGCCTCCTGTAACACCCCTTACCCGTATCCAACACCGGAATAAGGTACGAGGCATTACCAAAACACATACACTTGTAAACGTATTTAACCGAGTTATAAAATTTCATCTAAATAAAAACTTTCAAAATAATTAACATGTTTCTATAACTTTTCACATTTTTATTTTATTCTCATTTCAACAATAAATACATTTCATCATACATTATATAATTCATGAAATTAACATTTAATCATTAAATTTCAGCCATATGAACTTACTATTTCATTATCTTCCACACTTGTTTCCTATGCACATTACACAAGATATAAACATATCATTCAACCATAGTTGCAAGCTAGTGTATTGAAACATAACTCTTTTTGGAACTAATCACATGATAAACCATTCATGACATTATTTCATGCCAAATCATATACCGAATATACCATACACACATGCTATGAAACTTTATTTTCACACATGAGCTTAAACCATGTCCAATAATGCACAAATTTAAGCATCATTTCTATTTCATCATCTATCAATTATAATCAAACATATGACCAATTATACACAAATCATTCATATATTTCTCAATTTTCCTCCTCCTCCTCTCCATTCCACATCCTTAATGTGTATAACACACTTAAACAACATTAACCATAATTTCAATATTCACTAACATGTATATTCAAAGCTGTTTATCCGAGTCAGAGTCACTAAATTATTTTTACCCAGAGCTACAGAGCTCCAAATTAAGATCCGTTAATTTTCCTGAAACTAGACTCACATATATTCATAGCATAAAATTTTCAGAATTTTTGGTTGAGCCAAATAATACAGTTTATTCTTTAAAGTTTCCCCTGTTTCGCTGTCTGACAGTTTCGACCACTCTTCACTAAAAATTAATTATCTCATTGTACAGAATTCAGATGATGTTTTCGTTTGTTTCTTCTAAAAATAGACTCATTAAGGATTATAACCATATAAATTATAACTCATAATCATTTTTTTCAATTTTTAATGATTTTCCAAAGTCAGAACAGGGAACCCGAATTCATTCTGACCTTGTCTCACAAAATCTATTATATCTCATGATTTACAATTCCATTGCTCACATCGTTTCTTTTATAAAAACTAGACTCAATAAGCTTTAGTTTCATATTTTATTCATCCTCTAATTCAATCTCTACAATTTTTAGTGATTTTCAAAGTTACACTACTGCTGCTGTCCAAAACTGCTTTAGTGCAAAATGTTGATTTCATTTTGCCCCAAATTTCTGAGTTTATACAATTCGGTCCTTTCTCAATTAACCCTCAATTAATCTAATTTTCTCTATTATTACTTTACTAGGCATTATAAGTTGTTACACAACTATTGAAATTCAGAATTTCCACATATAACTCTATCTTCAAACTCTTTTACTATTAGGTCCCAAACATTCACTTTCTATTCAATTCTTTCAATAAAATCAGCATATGAACAATTTAAAGCTCTAATTTCATGATAAATCATCATATACTTCCAGCACATATTCATATCAACTTTCAACTTCTTTCATAAAATCAAAAACTAATGAATTTAACAAGTGGGCCTAGTTGTAAAAGTCATAAAAATACAAAAATTTCAAGAAATAGTCAAGAATTGAACTTACTTGTAATAAAAATATGAAGAACCAGCTTGAAGAAGCCCTTCCATGGTGTTTTAGCTGATGAGAATTCAGAAAAAATGAAGAGAAATCTAGATAATTCCACTTTGGTCCTAACTTTATTAAGCAAATTTTGCAATATTCCAATTTTACCCTTAATTCTCTTTACTTTCTGCTGATTTCATGCCCCTGCCGTCCAGCCCAAATAGGCCTTGGGTCTATTTACCTTTTAAGCCCTCTTCCTTTTATCATTTAAGCTATTTAATTATTTCCTATAATTTTGCATTTGTTACAATTTAGTCCTTTTTGTTCAATTAATTATCGGAACTTTAAAATTTCTTAACGAAACTTTAATACTAACTTTTTAACACTCCATAAATATTTATAAAAATATTTATGGCTCGGTTTAAAATCCCCGAGGTCTTGATACCTCATTTTGATTCTAATTATTTTAATATTTATTTCTAGTGCACTATTCACTATTTCAAAAATTTTCCTAACTTCACATTTAACTTATACTTACTAAATTAATAATATTTTCTACCCATTTGTCGAATTTAGTGATCTCGAATCACCGTTCCGACACCTCTGAAAATTCAAGCCATTACATTTTTTTTTTCGTCGGATTTGTGGTCCCGAAACCACTGTTCCGACTAGGCCTAAAATCGGGCTATTACACCTCCTCAACTTTCTCTTTCTGTTTTCTTAAATCGGATGGATCCACATTGTAGAAAATTGGAAATACCTTATGTCCCATGTCGTTTTTCAGTTTATATATACTAAGTTTCCAATTATGTGAAAAGGAATGAATACTTTAAATCAAATAAAAAATTGTAAATAACATAGCTAAAAATGTCTGAAAAGGAATTAACAGGACAAAGTTAGTGAAGCAGTTTATCACAATTAATGCTTGTTCTTCGATCGGCAATTATAAAATTGAAGAATTTTTGCATCCGTTTTGGTTGTAGCCCTTCTTCCTCCCTCTCCTTATTACGTTCGGGTTTTATAAGGGAAGTGCTACCTACTGATCCATCGTTGTGAGAAGAGTGGTGGGGGATATGTTCAAAATTTGGAGAAGATTGAGTGCTATGGCATTGCAACTCTTTTATTTCTTCCAAATCTTTCTTATACACTATTCTACCACCACATTTCTTCACCTTTAAGACTGTGACCAATTGGGTTGTGAAAGACAGCTCAAGCATATTACAACCAGCTTCTCCAACATTTCTACAATGGATATTGGCTGTAAAAAGGATAGCCTCCATATCCTTGGAAGCATCATCAATGTCAAAAATGCGACGTGAAGCAACTCCAATCCATTCATTATCTATCTGAATAGTGAGAGGTGAAGTTATCCTGATTGAAGAATCATCCTTGTTCGCTAAACCATTCTGGGATTTAGTTGACCATAAGATGTTTTATCAGCAATGTGAATAGATTGATGTTCTCAGTCAATCTGTAGCAGTTATATCAATAAAACAAATTCCAAATCATTTAGAGCACAGACATTATAAAGTAGGATAATCCAACCACCCAGGCAGACTTTCCTTTTCCCTAAACATCTGAGAAAGCGAAACCCTTCAGATGCCTTCTTTGTTTCGTTGATAACCACCAAAATGTCTGCTCTAGATCTTTCCGATGCAACTGGAAGAAACCCTTCAGGTCTGGCTAAACTCTGCATTTCATCACTTCAAAACACCAATCTTCCGTCGAAACTTAGAAACCCAGTAGTCCATCTATTCTCCGATCTGTTTGCCCACAGTAAAATCCCATTTTATCTTCTTTCTAAGCAGTGGATCTTCAACCTGCGGGACAAAGTGAGCCCAACTGTTGACGGTCCTCTTCCGCTGCCACTTTCGCGTATGAAGGAACCGCGCCAACAAGATAAGTTTCTTCATCTCTCTTTAATCCCTCTGTACCCAATAGATGTGCAACTCCGTTTGCTTGTTTTGGCACATGTTTAAAGACACAGATTTGATACCCTGTATTTGAGATATAGGCTCCTATCACTGACCTTTCAACTCCCTTTGTTTGCAGCTTCCGAATCACAGATAAGGAGTCTCCTTCGATCTCCACCCTCGAGAATCCCACATGCAATCCCATCTCAGCCGCATTTCACCTTATACAAGAGCTGTTGAAGACCATCATAAATGAGAAGCAAATGAGAAAACATAATAAACTTAAATAAGGCTATTGTGGAAAGATGATCCAATTAAGACTACCCTTGAAAAGTTTAATAGTTCACTATTCATATCACGTCAATGGTTTAATCAGCATTTTGCATTAAAAAAATTTATAATTTGACTCAAAATAAAATTTTATAAACAATAAGAAAATTTTTTATCATTATACCTTATTTAAAAGGATTTATTTACATTACAATTAAATTACTATGTAAATTTATATTTTACAAAAAAATTCAAAAACCCTATTTAAAATAGTATAATAACATAATTATATAATAAATTATATAATAACCTTACAAGTAAAAATGCGCAATCTATCTAGATTCCTTCTAGTATTATTAATTTTATTAATTTGATTTAAACGATTTATTCACTTGGTGTCTTGATTCGTAGAAATTCTTAAATTATGTTAATATCTATTTCGAGAGTAAGAACAACGGACTTGAGGTTAATTAATTGAAATCTCTTTCTAATTAAAACTCCTATTGTCACAGTAACTCGATCTATGGATTCCCCCATTAGATTTGACTCTAATCAGGTAGATTTCTGTCGTCCTATTTATAGGATTGCATGCAAGTCCACTCAGTTATGCTAAATTTACTCTTACACAGGGACTTTTGCTCCATTGAATTAAGCACATTAAACATGAATTAATATCCCGAAAATATTAAAATAAGAAATAAACACGCATAATTGAAAATAAGAATAAAGTATTTATCATGTAAATTAGATATTAGATAATAGAATTCGTCATAGGTTTCATCCTCCTAGGTATCTAGGGAATTAACTCCAATGGTGTTCCTTGAGGGTTTTCTTTGACCTTCTCTAATGGCTCCCCTATTTCTTCTTCTATTTGGTATTTATAGACTTTAGAATGTTTAGAAAGCCTAAAAATTATGTTTTTCCGTGTGTTTGGGAAGCAAAGTGCGAAATCGACACGGGCCGGCACATAGGCGTGTGTCCAGCCAGTGTGGCTCATAAGGGCGTGTGCCCAACCCGTGTGGCTCCTGAAATTTACTCTTTTTCTCTGATTTTCACTGTTTTTCGCTTCTTCTGCTCCCTAATGTTCACCTAAATATAAAAACATTAATTCAAAGGATTAGGAGCATCAAATTCACCAATTTGCATAAATATTCATCCAAAAACGCATTAAGAATGAGATTAAAATATGTTAATTTTACCATTTCACAGCTGAAATTATGATCAATCCTTATTAAAGGATTCACTTTATTATTACCTGTTTCGTCACAAAATATATTCATTTTATTCCACATTTCGGTATTAATTTAATTAAATTTACTTCAACCTACAATAAAATATAGATGTAAGTGAATACATATAATGAAAATAAAATTAAAAAAATGTAAACCCAATTAAAACGTACACATTTTGTAAAAATGAGTGACTAAAATTTTAAATGTTTTAAAAACTATGTTATCAATATGAGTATGAATAAAAATTTTAAATTTTTGATATATAATAGAAGGCCTTTTCAGTTCAAATTTTCAACTTTCCAGAAATATGGTTAAAGCCAACTTATCTTGAGTAGGAATTCTTACATAGTTCTTGGAACCATCCAAGCTACTGGAGATGTTATGGAGGTTCCATGGAAAATTTGTCTAGACGAGCTCTGTATAAGAAACCATTTCAGCTTTAGAAAGGCAACCACACCACTATTGCTTCTTTCCATGTGAGTTCGTCCTCAATAGCCTCAATCAAACCTCTTGTGGTGGCGAAGGTGTTGCCTTTTTAATAAACAACTCCAGCCTACTGGACAACAGCCAAGGACAGTGGCTGGGGATGGTAAATGAGAACACAAATGGTTCTTCTCAATCAAGCCAGTGTGGTGGCGGTGGAATTTGATGTCAGAAAGAGCAACGAGCAAGATATGGATGACAACCATATTGGGTTAAACATAAACAGGATCCAATCAACCAAGCAAGTTTCTTTAAGCAACTACGATGTTAACATTTCAGCCGGAGGTCAGGATTTAAGGGTGCATATTTGTTTTGACGGCCGAAACCTGTCAATTTTCATTAGGGACAACCAGACACTTGTGCTTTCTTAGCATGTTGGTCTCTCTACTTATCTTTCATAGAAGGTTTTCAAGAATTTCTACAACAGGTAAATGCTACACAACGTAAAATCTCGTCATCCATTGAAGGATCATTATTGACAAAAATGCAGCAACAAGCAACTCCAATCCATTGACTATCTTTCCGAAGGTTGATAGGTAGGGGTATCTTAATTGAAGAGTCACTTTTTTGTTGGCTAAACCATTCTGGGATTTCACTTCCGGGCATCATAATATCAAACTTTTCTTTTGAATTTGCCAATGCTTGCAAAATAGAACACAAGTCGTTTGGTAAAATGTATGAGATTTTGTAAGGGAGAAAAAAGAGATAATCAACCTTAAGATGTTTTTCAGCAGTGTTAATGCATTGATATTCTCAGCCAATTTGAAGCAGTTAATGGCTTTAACGGCACCTGAATGCATTAAATTGCAAACTATTGATGGACTTGCAACTACTTCAAGTGAAGAACAACTATCTATACTCACAACTGTTATACTTCTTAGTAGCTCAGGCAACGATTTAAGCATCTTGCAACCTGACAATTTAAGCAATTTGAGCCTGGAAAGTTGAGTAAGTGTTAGAATTAAGTGACCCGAATCATTATTTAAATCAAATATAGTGGTAAAATAAAATAAAAGTAAAATCCCTATAGAATTATACTTCATTTATTTTATTTTTAGAATAAGTTTTTTAAACCTTATTAAACTCTATCTATTTGAAATTGATTAGAATAAGGTGTTTCAATCTTACTAGAAGATGGTTTTACAAGCTTATAAATAGACATAATCTACTCCTCTTGTAATTATTGAATTCGACATAGTGAATTTTCTTCTTCTCTGCCTGTGGTTTTTTTTCCTGAAAGGATTTTCACGTAAAATCTGTGTGTTATTTATTTTTATTTCTCTTTTTTCTTTGAGATATATTGTCATTATCGACAATCTATTTTTCAAATTGGTATCTGAGCTTTTAAGTTTTCATCTCAATCACGATAATAATGTCTTTAAAGTATGAAATTTCATTGTTGGATCGCAACATCAGATTTGCGTTGTGGCAAATAAAGATGTAGGCAATTCTTGCATAAATAGACTTAGAGGAAGCCCTACTAGGGGTAGATAAGATGCCTTCAACATTGACGGAGCAAAAGAAGAAGCATAAGGATCGAAAGGCGTTAACACAATTACATTTACATTTTTCTAACAAAAAATTTGCAAGATATGATGAAAGAGAAGATCGCTACTGGATTATGGAAGAGGTTGAAACAAATATATATGTCGAAAACTGTAACTAGCAAGTTGCATATGAAGTAGCATCTTTATGCTCATCGTTTGGAGGAAGGTGCATCTGTGCACGAACTCTTAATATTGTTTAAAGAAATTCTCTTAAACTTAGAGGCCATTAAGGTTCAATATGACAAGAAAGAACTAGGGTTAATTCTAATTTATTCGTTGCCCCCATCTTATTCAACCTTTAGAGATACGATTTTATATAGTCGCGAGTCTTTCACACTTGATGAGATTTATGATTCTTTAACCTCGTATTATAAGATAAAGCATTTTATGGTTAAAACTGAATTCAGAGAGAGGGTCTTATTGTTTGTGGAAGACAATATCAGAATGTTAATGATGATCGTGGAAGGACACAGGAACGAAATCTTCATGGTAAATCAAAGGGTAGATCGAAGTCTTCAAATAAAGGTAAAACTTGTAACTTCTGTAAGAAGAAAGGACACATTAAATCTGAGTGTTATAAGCTATAGAACAAGATCAAAAGGAAGATTGCGAATCAAAATGGAAAAAATAAAAAAAAATTGGTAACGTTGATATTGTAGAAGACTACAACGATGGTGAACTTCTTTTTGCTTCTGTCAACAATTCTAAAGTGAGCGAGGAATGGATCCTTGATTCGGGCAGCTTTCTTTACTTGAGTTCTAGTTGAGATTGGTTTACAGCTTACGAAAAAGTGTCTGAAGGTGTTGTATTGATGGGAAATAATTCTTCATATAGAATTACAGATGTTGGAACAATTAAAGTTAAGATGTTTGACGGAGTTGTCAGAACACTTAGTGACGTACGACATGTTCCAGAATTGAAGAGAAATTTAATTTCGTTAAGTCTTCTTAATTCAAAAGGGTACAAATACACAACTGAAAGTGGGGTTTTTAATATTTCCAAAGGTTCCCTCATTGTGATGAAAGGGCAGAGAAAGACTGTCAAGTTATATGTTTTGTAGGGTTCTACAGTTACTGGTGATCCAGCTGTCGCATCCTCTTCCTTGACTAATGATGATATTACTAAATTTTGGCATATACGCCTAAGGCATATAAGTGAGAATGGCATGGAAGAATTGAACAAAAGATTACTTTTTGATGGGTAAGAAATTTGCAAACTGAAGTTCTACGAGCATTGCATTTTTGGGAATCAAAAGAGAGTTGATTCACCAGAGGAATTCATAACACGAAGGGAACGTTAGAGTATATTCATTCTGATCTGTGGGGGCCATCTAGAGTGTCTTTGAGAGGTGGAGCTAATTATATACTAACCTTTATTTATGATTTTTCTAGAAAAGTGTGGGCGTTCTTCTTGAAGCAAAAAAGCAATGTGTTTTTCGCATTTAAGTCTTGAAAAACCATGATTGAAAAATAGACAGGAAAGCTAATCTAATTATTTATGCTTTAAATAAGGCTGAAGATATAGATGAAAATCAAGAACTATCTAATTATTTTGAGGCGGTTTGTTGTGAAGACTTAGAAAATTGGATGTTTGCTATGTAAGAGGAGATTAAATCACTACACAAAAATAAAACATGAGATCTTATAAAACTTCCTAAAGGTAAAAAAGTTGTTCGTTGTAAATGGGTGTTTAAGAAGAAAGAGGGGACTCCAAGAGTTGAATAACCAAGATATAAAGCAAGACTTGTTGCAAAGGGTTACAGTCAAATTCCAAAAGTGGACTTCACAGATGTGTTCTCTCCAGTTGTGAAGCATAGTTCGATTCGAGCTTTGCTTGGTATTGTGGTAATGCATGATTTAAAACTTAAGCAGTTAGATGAAAAAACTGAATTTTTGCATAAAGAACTTGAGGAGGATATTTACATGTAACAACCAGAGGGTTTTACAGTCTTAGAAAAAGAAAACTATGTTTGCTTGCTAAAAAAGTCCCTTTACGGTTTGAAACAGTCACCAATACAGTGGTATAAGAGGTTTGATTCTTTTATAACTTCTCATGGTTTTAAAAGTTGTGTTTACTTTAAGAAAAACTGTGATACTCTTTTTGTGTATCTACTCCTTTATGTTGATAACATGTTGATAGCAGCGAAAGATAAATGAGAGATAAGAAAGGTTAAAGTCCAACTAAGTGAAGAATTTGAGATGAAAGATTTGATACCAGCAAATAAGATACTTAGTATAGAGATTCTTAGAAATAGAAAAGCAAGTAAATTATACCTAAGTTAGAAGGGGTACATTAATTCTTTGCAGATTCAATATGTAGAATGCTAAGCTTGTTAGTACTCATTTAGTAGCCCATTTCAAACTTTAATTGGCTTTATCTCCACAATTAGATGATAAGATTGAGTACATGTCACATGTTCCATAGTCTAGTGCAGTGAGATCTCTCATGTATGCTATGGTTTATTCACGTCCAGATTTATCATATGCAGTCAGTGCAGTTAGCAGATACATGTTGAATCCTGGTAAATAACATTGGAAAGCAGTTCAGTAGGTTTTAAGATACTTGCAAGGTACTACTGATGTTTGCTTACAGTTTGGAAGAACTAGAGATAGAGTCATTGGGTTTTTTTATGCTGATTTTGCTGAAGTCCTCGATATAAGAAGATCTCTCACAGGTTATTTCTTTACAATCGGGGGTTTTGCAATCAGTTAGAAAGCCACTTTACAAACTGTAGTCGCTTTGTCTACCACTGAAGTTAAGTATATGGCGATTACTAAAGCTTGTAAATAAGCTATTTGGTTAAAGGGATTCTTAAGTGAACTCAATTAAAACTTTCAAATAAATACAGATTTTTGTGATAGTCGAGTACCATCTTCCTTACAAAATATCAAATGTTTCATGAGAGAACAAAACAAATTGATGTTCAAGATCATTTTGTTCGTGATATTATTACTCGTGGCGATATTGTTGTGAGCAAAATTAGTACTCATGAAAATCCTATAGATATAATGACTAAGTCACTTCCTATAACCAAGTTTGAGCATTGCTTAGACTTAGTTGATGTTCATTGTTGAAATTAAACCCTTAAGGGGTTTTATGGAAGAGGTGTAGAACTTATTCGTTAAGAGTTCACGATGAAGAACTTGTTCATTAAGAATTCGTGTCAAGATAGAAATTGTTAGAATTAAGTGACTGAATCCTTATTTAAATCAAATATAGTGCTAAAATAAAATAAAAGTAAAATCCCTATAGAATTATTCTTCATTTATTTTATTTTTAGAATAAGGTTTTTTAAACCTTATTAAACTCCATCTATTTGAAATTAATTAAAATAAGATGTTTCAATCTTACTAGAAGATGGTTTTACAAGCCTATAAATAGACATAGTCTACTTCTCTTGTAATTATTCAATTCGACATAATGAATTTTCTTCTCATTTACCCGTGGTTTTTTCACAAAAAGATTTCCACGTAAAATCTATATGTTATTTATTTTTATTTCTCTTTTTTCTTTATGATATATTGTCATTACCGACATTCTATTTTTCAATAAGATCCAAAAGAATGGTGATGAAATTCTTACCACTAAGATCAAGACATATCAAAGAGTGCTTCACCAAGAGTGCACACGTTGCAATTTGACAAGTCAAGAACATGAAGTTTTGAGAGTCGAGTAAAAGATGCAAGTATGCTGATTAAATTGTTACCACTAAAATCAAGATAACTCAAAGAGGATAGACCAGAAATATCATAATGAATATCTGCTTCACCAAAAGTGCACATATTGCAATTTGACAATATAAGATTTGCAAGCTTGGAGAGTCGAGTAAGAGATGCTGGTATGCTGATGAAATTGTTACCACTAACATTAAGTTATTCCAAAAAGGATAGACCAAAAATATATGGTGGAATATCTCCTTCACAAAGATTGCAGTCCTTTAGTTTTAGCACTCTTAGCACTCTTAAAGAACTCAAACCTGACAACAAAGGCAACATCCGAGCCATGGGATTTGTCCTTCTTCCTTGGATTACCTTGAAAAAAGAAGGCAAATTTGGTAGTAACTTATATGATGGTCCCTTGCACTCATTGAAAGACAGAACTTTAAGATTTTTAAATTGAAAAATGAAGGATGGTAGTTCTGTTATGGCTGTTTCTCTCAAGTCGAGCTCTTCCAAAAACTTTGCTTGCTGTAAATTCTCCAATAAAGTTTCCACTCTATAACAACCTGAAAGATCAAGAGTTTTTAGACGTTCCATTTTCCTATCAATCTCTGAAAACCTTACAAGACTTGAGCAACCCCAAAGAATTAATGCTTCAAGAGATTCCATTCCAATTTTGGTTGGAAGAGTCCTAAGACTTTTGCAATCTCTTAAATTCAAAACTTTAAGGCTTTTAAGTACTGCGATTGATGGATGAATATCCACTAATTTGGTACAACCTTTCAACACTAAAACTTCAAGATTTGATGCCGTTGTGAAGTTTCGTGTCTTGATCAGGTTTTGGGACCCTCCAAGGCTTATCATTTTCAACTTACACAAGGGCTGTTGAAGATCATAATAAATTAGAAACAAATGAGAAAACATAATAATAATAATGCTTATTTTTGTTTTTTTACCTTAAGCAAAGTTTAATCATTTATATTAAAATAAGCTAAAATACAAGGATGACATGAGTTAATTCTTACTCTGTTCCCCTTCTATAGTTGTTGAATGCGACTATATGGTAAAAGAAGTGCAACAAGGTTGTCCGGTTGGAAGCTTGAAGGTAATGATCTTAAAGGGCATCCTTTCCAATCTAAAAGCCGTAGCTCATTAGAAAGAAATTTGAGATCATCACAATTTAATAGGCAAAGCACTTTGAGCAATCTCAAATTTTTCATTTTTGAGAAGGCATCGACACTCAAGTTGAGCATCTTGCCTGATTCCCTAATATCAATGAGCAAAGCAAAAATGAGCTTCAAAATATACTAAAACATTCAATATTTAAAAGAAATGTTGCATCAATTTATTTTTTAAAGTACTCGTATCCAATACTTATATCTAATACACATTCGTATATGGGTATTAATTAAGATATGATCCTTTAATAACTTTTTAATTACGTGAAAAAAACAGTTTTAAATTTTTTTGAATATACCCATATTAAAGAGATACTTATATCTAACAATCACACCCAATGTTAAATTACCTAATCCTAAAAATTGAATTAATATGTTGATTTATGTTTGGTTCATGAACAATGCATAATTTACAAGTTAATGAACCAAACAATGACACATAATTTGGACTTATTTTTATTAGGAGTAATTAAACCTATTCAAGTATTAGTAAAGGACTTATTTTAATCTTCTAAATATATAAAACAATTTTGAGTGATTAAATTGAACACATAAGTTAGTCTCAAATAAAAAAATAGTTTTAACTCGGTCCAAATTATAATCTGATCTTTATTAAAGGATTTCACCTTATTGTTACCTGTTTTGTCACGGAAGCTATCCATTTTCTCTACATTTCTATGTCAAGTTGATTATATTTATTTCAACCTACAAATAAAATATAGATATAAGTGTATATATAATGAAAATAAAATTTAATAAAAATTGAAACCAATAAAAATTTTCACATTTCAGTTATGTAAAACGGAATGAATTAAGCCACTAAAATTTTAAATGATATATATAAACTATGATATGAGCTCCTGTTGAATATAAGTAAAAGATTTATAAGTTTTTGGTATGTAAGAAGGATCGTAAATAAGTCTAGATTGATCACTTTAAATAAAAGATTGGTTAAGTAGTTTACCACAGTTAATGCTTCTTCCCTGATTGGCCCATTATAAATTTGAAAAATTTTTGCATCAATTTTGGTTGCAGCCCCTCTTCCTCCGCTTCCTCGGAGATATTTCGTTTTTGTTTTATGTCAGAAGTGCTACCTACTGATCCATCGTTTTGAGCAGAGTGTTGGTGGATGTGTTCAAAATCTGGTGAAGATTGAGTGATATGGCACTGCAACTCTTCTATTTCTTCCAAATCTTTCTCATACACTATTCTAACACCACACTTCTTCACCTTAAGGCTATGACCATTGAAAAACACACAAAGCCCATCACATTTATGATCTAAGCCTGTTGCCCGTAAATTATTGGTTTCACAGCCACCATATTTATCCTTCAAGGAAAATGGATATAATTTATCACGCGACCAATAACGAAGAAAAATGTGATCTTTCATTATGGGCATGTTGAATCGTTTACCCACCAAATAGCCTCCACCCTCAATCCGTCGATGATTTCTACCATACATTAACGCTCGACAGTCGATAAAGCCCGCATCCCTTGAAGCATCACTATTGACAAAAATGCAGCAACAAGCAACTCCAATCCATTCACTATCCTCTTGAAGGTTGATAGGTAAGGGAATCTTAATAAAGAAGTCACCTTTTTGTTGGCTAAACCATTCTGCGATTTCACTTCCTGGCATGATAATATCAAACATTTTTCTTGAATTTGCAAATGCCTGCAAAATAAAACATAAGTCGTTTGATAACTAAAACCATAAATTCTCAAGTATGAGATTTTGTAAGGGAGAAAAAGAGAGATTAATCGACCTTAAGATGTTTTCTCAGCAGTGTTAATGCGTTGATATTCTCAGCCAATTTGAAGCAGTTAAAGGCTATAATAGCAGCCGAATCCACTAACTTGCATACTTTTGATGGACTTGCAACTACTTCAAGTGAAGAACAACCATCTAGCCACACTTCTTCTATACTTGTTGGTAGCTCAGGCAACGAGTTAAGCTTCATGCAATTTGATAATCCAAGCAATTTAAGCTTGGAAAGTTGAGCCAGAGCCAAAGGAACGGTGATGAAATTGTTACCGTTAAGAAAAAGCCGTTCCAAAGAGGATAGACCATGAATATCTACTTCACCAAGAGTGCACATGTTGCAATTTGACAATATAAGCTCTTCAAGCTTGGAGAGTCGAGTAAGAGATGCAGGTATGCTGGTGAAATTGTTACCACTAAGATTAAGTTCTTCCAAAGAGGATAGACCAGAAATATCACGTGGAATATCTCCTTCACAAAGATTGCAGTCCCTTAGATTCAACTCTCTTAATGAACTCAAACCTGACAATGAAGGTAACATCGGAGCCATGGAATTTTTTCTTCCTCTTTTGAATCCATTGAAAGACAGAACTTTAAGATTTTTAAATTGAAAAATGAAGGATGGTAGTTCTGTTATGGCTGTTTCTCTCAAGTCGAGCTCTTCCAAAAACTTTGCATGCTGCAAATTCTCTGATAAATTTTCAACTCTATAACAACCGGAAAGATCTAGAGTTTTTAGACGTTCCATTTTCCCATCAATCTCCGGAAACCTTACAAGACTTGAGCAACCCGAAAGAATTAATGTTTCAAGAGATTCCATTCCAGTTATGGTCGGAAGACTACTAAGACTTTTGCAATCTCTTAAATTCAAAACTTGAAGGCTCTTAAGTACTGCGATTGATGGATGAATATCCACTAATTTGGTACAACCTTTCAATATTAGAACTTCAAGATTTGATGCCGTTGTGAAATCTGGTGTCTTGATCAGGTTTTGGGACCCTTCAAGGTTCATCATTTTCAGCTTACACAAGGGCTGTTGAAGATCACAATAAATTAGAAACAAATGAGAAAACATAATAATGCTTATTTTTGTTTTTTTTATCTTAATCAAAGTTTAATCATTTATATTAAAATAAGCTAAAATTCAAGGATGACATGAGTTAATTCTTACTCTGTTTCCCTTCCATAGTTGTTGAATGCGACTATATGATAAAAGAAGTGCAACAAGGTTGTCCGGTTGAAAGCTTGAAGGTAACGATCTTAAAGGGCATCCTTTCCAATCTAAAAGCCGTAGCTCATTAGAAAGAAATTTGAGATCATCACAATTTAATAGGCAAAGCACTTTGAGCAATCTCAATTTTTCATTTTGAGAAGGCATCGACACTCAAGTTGAGCATCTTGCCCGATTCCCTAATATAAGTGAGCAAAGCAAAATGAGCTTCAAAATATACTAAAACATTCAATATCTAAAAGTTATGTTATAGTCTATTTCATTGATATACTATTAATATTTCAAAAGACATACATTTCTCTATTGAATCTTTTGGAAGAGTAATACGCTAGTAGATAAATTTTTAATTAAACATTGAAATATTGGGTGTCAAAGGTTTTGCTATATTTTTTATCATATTACACGTAAATATAAGTTTATGTTTTCTTACCTTTTATTATCGATGATTATACCTTCAATTATTTTTGTACCCTAAGAAAAATCAAAATAGAAAATAAATTAAATTAAATGGTGTATAATGTAGGATAAAACTTTTAAAACTTACTTTTTTTAGCATTATTATATTCTAATTATAATAAATAAAGCATTTTAAATTTAAATAAAACAATTTCTACAAATATTATGCTCTAAAGAGGGTAATGCAATGAAATTAAATATTTATTTCTACAAATCCTTTTTAATATTTGTAATCTCAAAATTACTAAAGATCACTTTTTAAGAATAGTTGTATCAACCAATTAGACTAAGCTTTGGGTTTATATCATATATTGATTTGATATTATATAACAAAATAGAAATAGTATGTAACTTTTGTTAAATGACTTACAGTGTTTTTTGTTAGGACATGATAGACGTCTCTTTCCTCCCATAATCTGCAACGTTTTCCAGGTTTATCAACACATTTTTCTCTAACAATTTTTCTTCCCATTTCTTGCAACAAGTTATGCATCCACAAATATTTGTGTTCATCGACTTTTATGAGAGATTTTTTAATGAGAACATCAATGCCAATATCTGGAAAAAACTCACAACCATCCAATACTTTCTTTACACAATCTTTCTCCTCCCCATTGAAGAAGCATGCTATATCTAGAAATATATTCTTCTCCCTTTCTTCCAATCCATCAAAACTGATTCGAAGTTTATCAAGAATTTCTTTGTTAGAATCTCTTTTAAGTCTTTCAATTGCACTTCTCCATTGAGTAGCATCTCTACCGCATAAAAAGCAACCCAAAATTTCAAGAGCTAACGGCAGCCCACCAGCATATTTTACAACATGGTAAGAAAGCTCAATGAAATCATCTTTCGGCACTGTATCACTATGAAAAGCTTTCAGACTGAAAAGCTGAAGCGCATCTTTGGGATTCAATGTTGTGGGCTCATACATATCATTAACTGGCCAAGATCGAAGCAAATGTTCTTCTCTTGTTGTTACAATGATTCTACTCCCTAATCCGAACCAATCGTGCCTTCCAACCAAGCATTTTAAGTGTTGTATGTTATCAACATCATCAAGAACAACAAGAACCTTTTTGCGAGACAACATATGACTAATTATATCGTTCCCTTCATGAACATTGAAAAATTTGAAGCATTCATCATGAAAAATCTCAGAAAGAAGTTGTTTCTGTAAAGAAACTAATCCACATCTGTCTGAAACTTCTCGAATATCAGCAATAAAGCTTTTACTTTCAAAATGACGTGACATTTGATTATAAGCAAGTCTTGCGAGTGTTGTTTTACCGATACCACCCATTCCGCAAATCCCTATAATGCGGACATCATTTTCCCCAATGTTTATTTTCAAATATAAATCCTCCAAGCGTTCAGTCATTCCAACCAAGTCACTATGAGTAACTGGGTGACATAGTTTTGCTGATATCTTCTTAATAATCTCTCTAATAAATTCTGATTCATGCCTACAAGAAAATAAATTTTAATCTTTTGAATAATTTTTTTTTTTCATATTATCAAATGCACTTTCTTTTTCAATGAATCATGAAACATAATATAGTTTGGAAGCAAACAAGAACCAAGACATTTTTCAATTAAACACATAGGATTAGAAAGAAAAAAACAAAGTTATACATATATATCCCAAAAAATAGAAAATAGAGAGAAGAAAAGAAAGAGTTACCTGTTATTTAAATACCATCCCTTGATTCCAGCCACTTGAATTAAAGCATTTCGCCACCTTTGGATCTTCTCACTATCTTTATGTCTAGCAAAGACTTCTTCCACTTTCTCTTTTCGTTTTCTTAAATCAGATGGATCAACATCGTAAAAAATTGGAAACACTTTATGACCGTCGTTGTTATGTTGTTTAACAATCTCAGCAAGCTCCTCCAAGCACCAACTTGAAAAGGCATAAGTTTGTGAAAAAACGATTACCGAACACCATGATTGCTGAATTGCTGTAAAGAGTTCTGGCGCGATCTCTTCGCCGGCCTCCAGCTTTGGATCATCCCTGAAAGTGACGATCCCACTCCTACTTAAAGCATCATAGAGATGATCGGTAAAGTTGGTGCGGGTATCTTCACCTCTAAAACTCAAGAAAACATCATATTTCTTTCTAGAATTGGACGAAGAAGTTGAAGGTAATGACGACATGACGATGTGCGAGAAAAAAAAAATGTGGATGTAGTGTTGAAAATCAGAAAACTGATAGCTCAATACGTCTGAAAGAAACTAGAAACAGATCAAATTTCCAGGGAAGAATAAAGGTGGTTTCTAAGCAATTTCTCTATAACCTTTTCACTTTCCAAATGAATGCGCGTAGTTGTGGAAATTGGGGGGCCATAAATGAGTGATGCATATGAATCCAACAAGGTGGGTGTTGATAAAATGGAGCCTACAATAATTGCAACTGTTCTTAAGTTTGTGTTTTACTTTAAATTTTTTGTCAAATCACTTTAAAATAAATAGGAAAATTAATATTTATTCACTTTGCTGATGTAGTATATATGTAGATTCCCATGTGAATAACATGTCAGTATTTAATTAATTTTTAAATATTTTTTTATTTTTTTAAATTTTAAAAAATTAATTAAATGATGATATGTTAGGACAATTTACCATTAAAAGCCTAATTTTTTTAAATTTACCGAAATGGGCACGGTATTCCATTATTTACCAGAATGGGCCCTTTCCCCTAAATCGCGTCCACGTCAGCGCGAAGTCAGGAAACGTATCAGCAAATCGCATCCACGTAAGCAAAGCGCGCTGACGTGGACACGATTTGCTGATGTGTAGCGCGCTCTTGGGGACGCGATTTGCCCCGTGCGTGAACAGTGCAACAATCATTTTTTTGACCGTTACCTTCAAGCGCCGCAAAATCTCTTAACCAAAACACAGCGTTTTGGTCTTGATGTATACCAAAATTAGTGGCGATTATTGGAATACGCCACTAAAGCAAGTATTAGCGGTGCTCGGTTAAAAGCGCCGCAAACAATCTTAACGAAAACGCATCGTTTTGATCTTGATGTATATTAGAATTAGTGGCGTTTATGACAAAACGCCACTAAAGCAAGTATTAGCGGCGCTCGGTGAAAAGCGCCGCAAACAATCTTAACGAAAACGCATCGTTTTAATCTTGATGTATATTAGAATTAGTGGCGTTTATGACAAAACGCCGCTAAAGCATAGTCTTAGCGGCGTGTAGTGGGAAGCGCCGCAAAATACCTTAACCAAAACGCAGCGTTTTAGTCTTGATGTATACTAGAATTAGTGGCGTCGACGACAAAACGCCACTAAAGTACAGTATTAGCGGCGTGCTTTGAAAAGCGCCGCAACATATCTTAACCAATACGCGGAGTTCGGTCTTGAGGTACACTAGAATTAGTGGCGCTTATTGTAAAGCACCGCAAAGTATCTTAACCAAAACGCAGCGTGTTAGTCTTTATGTATACTAGCATTAGTGGCGCTTAAGGGAAATGCCGCTAAAGCATAGTATTAGCGGCATTTGGTGAAAAGCGCCGCAAAGTATCTTAACCAAAACACAGAGTTTGGTCTTGATGTATACTAGAATTAGTGGCGCTTACGCGAAAATGCCACGAAGATCTTATCCAAAACGCAACGTTTACTTTTAGAGATATTAGTGGCGCCTTGCTAAAACGCCGCAAAATTCAATAATTAGCGGCGGTTTTACGCTAACGCCGCAAGAATTGCTATGCAAACGGCACCGTTTTGTTGTTAAGGTTTAGGTACACTAGCGGCGCAGCTTTAAAAACGCCGTAGAAGTCAAGCATTAGTGGCGCTTTATGTTAAGCGCCTCAAAAATATTTAAGCAAAACGTTGTCGTTTTCTTGTGGAGGTTTAGAGACATTAGTGGCGCGTTTAGAAAAACGCCGCAAAATCGTTAAGCAAAACAATATTTTTTTTTGTTGAGCTTTCAACACATTGGCGGTTTAGGGATTATGGATTTAGGCCTTACGGTTTATTGTTTATTGTTTATTATTTAAGGGTTGAGGTTTAAGGTTTATAGTTTATAAATGTTTTATGATTTAGGGTTTAAGATTTAGGGTTTATATATGTTCTATGATTCAGGGTTTAAGGAATATGGTTGAGTTAGGGGTTTAGGGATTATGGTGCAATAGTTGGGGTCTAAGGTTGAAGTGTTTAGGGTTAAGGGTTAGGGTTTATAGTTAATGTTATATGATTGAAGGTTTAGGGGATATGGTTAAGGGTTACGTATTATGGTTTGTGGTTTATCATTTGAGGTTGGGGCTTAGGGTGTAGGTGTTAGGGGTTAAGGGTCATGGTTTATGATTTATAGGTTTAAGATTTAGGGTTTAAGGGATAAGAGGGTCTATATCAATTTAGGGTTAAGGGTTTAGGATTAAGGGTTAAGGGTTAAGGGTTTAGGGTTTAAGGGTTTAGGGTAAAAAGTTTACGGTTGATGGTTTTCAGGATATATAGGGGTTGTGATTTAGGGTTTAGGTTATTTAGTATTTTTGAAAAATACAACCTGACTTCACCGAATTAAATTTTTAAATTGAAGTTTTAGAAAAATACAAACACTATATACGGATTAAGTTCCTACCTTAAATTTTAAGAAAAATACCATCACTAAAAATCAAATTTCCCATTTAATAGAATTAAAAATAATATTGTCATATTGTTGTATGATATTTTAAATTTTTTAAATTATTAAATACTTGGAAATTTTTTACAGTAGTGGCGTTTGGGCCAGAAACGCCGCAAAAATGTGTTTAAAATTATGTAAAATGGTGCTGTTTGGATACATGAATTTGATTTTTAGTGGTGTTTTTATGAAAAACGCCACTGTAGGTATACGATAGTGGCGTTTTTTATAAAAACATCGCAAATCCATAAATTATTGTGTGTATGAAAACGGCGTCGTTTTCTTAAATGGTTTTAACTCTTTAGTGGCGTTTTTATTTAAAACGCCGCAAATTGTAAGCTTTAGCGGCATTTTTTCTGAAAACGCCGCAACTGTGTATTACAAAATGTTCAGAACGTCGCCGTTTCATTTGAGGAACAGTTCAGATATTCTGAACGTCGTCGCTCTGCTTGGCGTCACATATTTCCCCTTTCGAACCCTAAAACCCGTACGCAGCCCCTAAACTCGGTTTCCTTCCCCTTCCCCTTCCAAATCCCTATTTTCCTTTCGAAATCTCCTCCACTTCCCTAATTCCAGACATTCATGGAGTCTTTTACTTTATTCGGTTCTTCATTTAGTCGGTTTAGTGCGTTTAATTCTTCACAGCATTTAGAGGAAGACGAACAGTGGAATAGTTTTTTGGGTAAGCACGAACCGGTTTGATTTCCCTCTTATTTTTCATGTTTAGGGTTCAATATTGTTAACATTCCATTTCGTCCATGGTTTAAGGGTTTCCGAAGCTCATAAAACAATCTCATTTTTGAGTATTGTGGAATCACATCCTGTCCGATTTACTTTCTCTCCGTCTTCGTAAAGGTATGAAATTCTTTTCTCTTAATTTTAGCTTTACCAATTTATTTTGTTTAGGGTTTTAGGCAAGAATCGCCTTACATTTTGACAATAACTTGTATGCTTTCAATTCCTAAGTAATTTTGTATTGATATATATTTTAATTTGTTTGTGGTTAAAGTTAATTTCAAATTAAAACAATTTTGCAGATATTCTAAACCTTGTTTTTATTTCTAATTATTTTTGTTTAAAGGAGTCGGACGTTTGTTTTGTCTTTCTATTTAGGTTTAATCAGATAAAATTTAAGAAAATTTTATATATAAAATACGCTATTTTAATATTTTGATTTAGATAATTTGACAATTGATTATTCACTTAAGTTCATGTAAATTTGTTTTAGTGATGAAGTTGAACAAGTTTAGTTTTTCTTAGTTAATTTTTTCTTTCCTTTGGTTGCAGCAATTTAGTTTTAGCAATCTAGTCTGCAAATTTGCTACCTGTCACTGGTTTGAAGCAATACATAGAAAGGGTAGATAACTAGTGTAATGACCCATTTTCAGTAAATCGGAATAGTGGTTTCGTAACCACAAATCCGAGCTAGAAAGAAAATTTATTTTAATATTGTGGTATGGTCTATATTATGATAGGAAGGTTGCATGAAAATTTTGATAATAAAATTTTATTGATTATATGGTAAAATTTATTTAAATAGATTAAATAAAAAAATGCATTTCCGGGACTCCGTTCCGGTAAATCGGATTCGTAAATATTTATTATAAATATTTACGAAGTTAGTTGTGTGTCTAATTATGTTTTGACTAGGTGAAATTGATTTAATTAGAAGTAATTAGGAAAAAGGATTAGATTGAAATAAGTGTGAAAGTTTAATTATAAATTAAAGAAAGTTAAAAGGACCAAATAGGCAATTATGCCTTTTTCTAAAATTGAGGCGGCATAACAAATGAAATATCTAAGATATTTTTTTATTTAAATATATATATTATATATTATGTTATTTAATTAATAAGTAAGTTATTATATTATATTATTATAATATTATATTATTATATAAATATATATAAAACAAAAGAAAAGAAATAAAGAGAAAGAAACAGAATAGCATTTGAAACGAAACAGGGGAGAAACAGGGAGAAAGAAAGAAAGAAAAAGTAAAGAAGGAATTTAGGGTTTTAAGGTTCAATTTCAAATCGGTAAGTCAAATTAAGTCATTTTCTTGAAATTTTGAGTTTTATGATTCTAGATCAAAATACTAGTAGGTATATGTTGAAATTTTGAAAGTTAGTAGAATTTTTTATGTAGTTTATATTGAATTAGTGGATGAATTAGAGGTTGAATTGATGGAAATTCAAACTAGGATTGGGAAAAGGATGAAATTGAGAAATAAGTTATAAGTTTAATGTAAAATTGTAAGAAATTCGAAATTAAGGTTTATTAGTGAAAATTTGAGAGTTAAGTTAAGGTGTAAGTTGAATTTAAGTAGAAATAAGGTATAGGTTGTGATAGAAATAGAAATAATTTTAGTTATGAATTAAATTGAAATATTAGCTAAGGTAAGAAATTATGAAATTATTATATCATATATGTTTATTTTTATTAAATGATATAGGAAAGTTATTTGATTGTTTTTCTAATATATAAATATTATGTGTTTTATATGAAATTGAAGAGAAAGAAAGGAAAGGAAAGGACCTTATTGAAGAAAAAGGAAAAGAGAAGGCTAAGGAGTGAAGGAAGACATCATCTCAACCTTTTGTTGTAAGTACTACAAGATTATTTTTTAGAAATTATTTATTTTAAATGCCTATATTATAGTATAGAACTATTTAGAAATAAAATAAAATAAAGTAAAATAAAAGATTATGGAACTATGAAATTTGTAAAGAAAAATTATATATGGAAAATATAAGATGGTATAATGTTTGAACAATAAGTAATGTTGTGACAAAAGTGTATATATATGTGTGTGTGTGTGTGAAAATGGTGTGATAATTGTGAATTGTGAAATAAGCATTGAATTGTAATGATGGAGAAATGAGAAATCTTTTTCAAAATAATTCTATAAAGTATTTAAATGAATGAGATTCAGTTTTAGTGCCCAAGTAGATGGAATTTAGAACTACCAGGATATTAGTGGCATGCCATTAAGGAACTTTAGCGCGCTCTCTGATTATTAGCACGTTAGTGCTCTCTGATTATTAGCACGTTAGTGCTCTCTGACTATTAGCACGTTGGTGCTCTCTGATATTTAGCACGTCAGTGCTCTCTGTTTAGCACATCTGTGCTCTCTGTATAGCACTTTAGTGCTCTCTGTTCATTAGTGCATAATAATGCACCTCTGTATTTGTTCCGTATATCCGGTGTGTTCTATGAAAATCTATTTTGGGCTAAGATTATGATTTGTGGATAAAAGCGAATCATTAATATGCTAAGGTAAGTTTTATGAAGCTTATACGTACGTAAATACGCAACAACAGAATGAGTTCGAAATATTTTATTTACATTTATTTATTTGTTTATTCTTGTAGTGCTTACTAAGTCTTCACCGGCTTAACGCGTTTAATTTTAACGCGTAGGTACAGTTTGACTTGAAGAGATAAAGTCAGGATAGAAGATCTCTCATCTCATCACATCCTCAAGAGTTTCAAAAGTAGGTACCATATTTTGAATTAAAATGGCATGTACATAGGCAGTCAGTTATATTTCCACATATTAGGAACTAAAATGTAAACTCTTGAATTTCTATCTAATTTGAGGTACTTGAAATATTTTGGTATATATATATGAAATGGATTAGTGAAACTATACGTATGTTTGCAAATATGGTTGGTAAGTTAAAGTACTATGTATAATTGATTTAATTAAACAATATCTAGCTATGACTGTTTTGGCACCAAATGTAATAGCCTTATACTGGATCTGTACGATTAGACTGGTATAGGGTTGTTACAACCAGAAGGTTAGTTTATCCTTTATTTTATTTGTTTTTTCGTTTTATAAATTTACATGTGATTTTGGCCTGTTTTTATATTTGATATATTTGTAGTTGGGACTGTTTTAATTTGGTATTTGGTTAATGCTGCTGCAAGTTCTTTTTTGCTGGAAGTTCTGCTTAATGTTGCTGGTTAATGTTAGGGGTTAATGTTGTTGCAAGTTCTTTTTTTGCTGCACGTTGTGGTTAATGTTGTTGCTTATTGTATTTATTTCTGGTTATTGTTCTGGTCTTCAAGATGTTTTTTGCTCCATCTTTCTCCTAAGTGTTTGAATTAATTTCGGTTATGGAATATAATTGCAAATATTATACAGTATTCTCATGGTTTGTAAAGATCCAAATTGAAATCAAATATAATTGCAATTGTGAACTGAATTGATTTAAAGTTTTTAGTTCATGTAAATTTGTTTCATGTTCAGATTTGATTTTTGTTCGTTGTAATTATATATTTCAAATGATTAAATAATTCATAAGTTTACAAAACATAATTTAAATGTCTCATCTGTTTTTGCTGCTAAGATGGTACATTTTATTGTTTTTTGCTGCTAAATCAACCATGTACGGATACTGAATTTAGTCTTTGCTTAAATCTCAAATTGTACTTCATGTGTTCGGTTTTCTTTGCTGAAAATATTTTCCTTTACTTGAATTTGAACCATGTACGCAACCTTTCGTGCAGAAAACACAATCAATTTGGGACACAAATATTACTCATATATTATAAGACAAAATCTTTTTAATATATAACATATATTAATATGGACATATAATTTTATTAATATATATTAATATATAACATATAACCTATATTCCAATTTTATTAATAATAAATATTATAATTTATCGAATAAATGTAAATTGGATATATAACCTATATTTCAAATTTATTAGTAAACAATTTTAAATTTTAAAACAATTATAAATATTTATATAACCAAATTTTTAAATATATAACCTACATAACTTATAAATATTGGTATGTACATTTTTAATATATATATTTTAAAATCTATAATTTTTCAAAATTTATCGATCATATCAAAACTTACATAACTCAAATTTATCAATAATATATATCATAACTTATATATAAACTTACATAATACATAACTTAAATAACATACAATATATAACTTAAATTTATCAATAATATATATCATAACTTATATATAAACTTACATAATACATAACTTAAATAACCTTCCTAACTTACATTATTTACATAATACATAACTTAGTACATAACTTACATAATTTTTTCTAAATAACTTACATAAATTAAATAACTTACATAACTTACATAACTTACATAACTTACATAAATTAAATAACTTACATAACTTAAATAACTTACATAATACATAACCTCCCTAACTTACATTATTTAGATAATACATAGCCTACATAACTTACATAACTTACATATATTAAATAACTTACATAACTCACATAACTCACATAATACACAACTTACATAACTTAGTACATAATACATAAAAATATATCATATCATAACTTACATAACTCATTTATAGTTATATCTGGCGTTTTAACTTACCCGTGCAAATTATTGTCAAGGTCAGACTTCAATAATTAAGAAATGGACCGGTCTTGGATGAATTTGTCAAGGGTAAGCAACGGTTATCGAAATGGAGTACAGACGTTTCTAAATTTTGCATTTCAATATGCAAGCCAAGAGAACATGATGAATGTTCATGGCTCGCATGTACGTAGCAGGCACGCTTGGTTACATGGCTCTTGGGCTCGCAAGAACCGAGAAAGCCAACACAAGCACTGATATATATATATATATATATATATATATATATATATATATATATGCATTTGGAGCATTCATGCTTGAAGTTGCATGTGGTGGAAAGCCGATCGAACCACGAGCGCCACCAGAGGAAGCATTTCTTGCTGACTGGATAAAGGATTGCTGGGATAAAGGAGACATTTTGGCGACTATTGATAAGAGTTTGGAGAAGAGATTTGTGGAACAACAAGCGGAGTTGGTGTTGAAGCTTGGGTTGCTTTGCTCATACCCGGTGGCAGCGGCTAGGCCTAGCATGTCCAGCGTTATATCGTATTTGGACGGTGTTGCTTCATTGCCCGATGACTTGAGCTCTGTTATCAAAGCCGGAGAATTCCCAGCAGGATCAAATGAAGTGGACACTCCTAATGAGTTGACACTAGCCGAAGAGAAACATCGTTCCTTCATTAACAATTACATAAGCATTTGTTTCTCACGGTAGGTGAAGTGGAAAAATATAGGGTTTTTCATTAAGAATTATGATTGTAAAATTAAATAAAGTTTTAAAGGCTTCCAAATAGAGTAGTAGGGTTTGTACCCCACTGTTTACAATAAGTTAATGCTACTAGGATTTTGTATATATTTAAGCATCATAAGTAGCATAGTGTGGCCGACCATGCTAATAGGGTTTTATACAGTTTTTTGTGATTTTCAAAATTTTGAAATTTTTATTTACTTTTATAATTGTTTTAATTTTTAGAGCATTTTATTACTATTGCATGTATTTTTATTTTAACATTTTAAACTTTTAATAATTTTTCAAATATTTATAATTTATTGTATTTTTCTGAAACATTTAAATTTTGTAATAATTTTCATTTTTATATATTTTTGAAATGGATAATTAATTTTTGAATTTATTAATTTTTATATTTCAAGTTTTATATAATATTTAGTTTTATTTTAAAATCCAATAGGTCAAGATGAACTTGTGTTTTTTATTAAAATATTTAAAGTGTATTTGGATGAAGAATATTAAATTTTTATATATTTAAAATGCTAGCATTTTAGAATTCATATAAATTCAAAATGGTAGTATTCGTAAATATTTTGTTTGGATAAATAATTTATTTAGAAAAAAGTTAGTTGCTAGCATTTTATAGTTTAAAAATTAATTATAAAAAGAATAATTATATTAAAATAAATAATATAAAATATTAATTATGAATATCATTGTATTTTTAGAAAAAAACTATTAATGGTTTTAATAAAATAAATTTTAAAATACATATTAGAATTAAATAAATTTTTTTTGAAGTTTAGGTTTCTTATCTTATAGTGAGAGAGACCATGTGTTCTAAATGAAATAAAAGTGGAGAAATTTTGAAAATTTTCGTATTTCCTACCATGAAAATTTTAGGTAAACTATATCATTAGTCACTAAATTATGGGTAAGTTTTCTTTTGGTCACTTAACTAAAAAATTACAATTTGGTCATTGAACTATTTAAAAGTTCTCTTTTAATTCATTGGTATTAAAATCAATGCTATATGACTTTCTCTATTCACACTATTAACACCAATCGAAAGTTTTCTTTCCCTTCTCTTACATAATTCAATTTTTTTTATGAAACAACTTTGGACATGAATCAGAAACCAAAATTCAAACAAAATTTTTCTTCGATCTTCGACATCGACTATTAGACCGATTTAAATATAAGGTGTGTTATTTTACTCGTTGATGAGTGTTCATCTATCATACCGATTATCGAATTGTCACTTGAAACTTATTGGTGGAACTTTAAAAAGGAAAAACTTAACAATCTAATACCTTGAATAAAAATTAATTTATAGTTCAATAACAATGTAGGCAAAAATTTACCCATAATTTAATTAATAATTTCTATCACGTAGACTGGGAAGACTTTGAAATGTCTTTAATTGCAGGGTGGAAACCTGTTACAGTTCAAATTCCTATATTTCCTACTGAACCTAGTAATAATTCTAGAAAAACTAGAATGGAAGAAATTCAAACTTCAACAATTGATAAAAAGTCAAAACTTGGAATAATTATAAAAGTTACATTTCAGTTTAAAAAATATAAAAAATATTCTCTAAATGCCTTGATAGATACTGGAGCTACAATATGTAGTTGTAGAGAAAATGCGATTCCTGTAGAAAAATGCGAATTAATGAAGAAACCCATAAAAATAATGGGAATAGAAGGTAGTAAAACTATTATAAAATATAAAGCTAAAATATATCAATCTATATAAACAATGTTAGATTTGTGATTCCTAAAATAGTATGTTTTCCTAACATGAAAGGAGATATATTATTAGGTAATAATTTTATTTGTAAGTACTTACCTTTTACTATTGATAAACATTCTATTGGGCTATCAAGAAAAGAAGATTTTGTGGAAATTCCACTTGAAGAAAATAATAAAATTGTGTGTAATAAAAATTTACACCTATTAAAATTAATCAATTAATATTTGTAATTTATTACTAATATTTGCTGATTTTTAAGCAGTGCCTTTTAATGGATAGAGGTAAAAGCCTCTACAAGAAACTCAGAGGTGAATGGACGACCGCCGCTAAAAGTCTCGATCTATAGCGGCGTTTATGGGAAAGCGCTAAAAGTCCTAATCTATAGCGGCGTTTATTGAAAGCGCGCTAAAGGTCTTGATCTATAGCGGCGTTTTCGGGAAAAGCGCCGCTAAAGGTCATGATCTATAGCGGCGTTTATACAAACGCCGCAAACGTTTGCAGCGTTGACAACAGCGGTGTTTTTTGCGGCGCTTTCAAAATGCCTCAAATACTTTTAGCATAAAAACGCGCTAAAACACATTACATTCAAATTCTATATTTCCTCTCGAACCTAGTAATAATTCTAGAAAAACTAGAATGGAAGAAATTCAAACTTCAACAATTGATAAAAGTCAAAACTTGGAATAATTATAAAGTTACATTTCAGTTTAGAAAATATAAAAATATTCTCTAAATGCCTTGATAGATACTGGAGCTACAATATGTAGTTGCAGAGAAAATGCGATTCTGTAGAAAAATGCGAATTAATGAAAAACCCATAAAAATAATGGGAATAGAAGGTAGTAAAACTATTATAAAATATAAAGCTAAAAATATATCAATCTATATAAACAATGTTAGATTTGTGATTCCTAAAATAGTATGTTTTCCTAACATGAAAGGAGATATATTATTAGGTAATAATTTTACTTGTAAGTACTTACCTTTTACTATTGATAAACATTCTATTGGGCTATCAGTAAAAGAAGATTTTGTGGAAATTCCACTTGAAGAAAATAATAAAATTGTGTGTAATAAAAAATTTACACCTATTAAAATTAATCAGTTAATATTTGTAATTTATTACTAATATTTGCTGATTTTTTGAGCAGGCCTTTTAATGGATAGAGGTAAAAAGCCTCTACAAGAAACTGTAGGTGAATGGACGACCGCCGCTAAAAGTCCTGATCTATAGCGGCGTTTATGGGAAAGCGCCGCTAAAAGTCCTAATCTATAGCGGCGTTTATTGGAAAGCGCCGCTAAAGGTCTTGATCTATAGCGGCGTTTTCGGGAAAAGCGCCGCTAAAGGTCATGATCTATAGCGGCGTTGACAACAGCGGTGTTTTTTGCGGCGCTTTCAAAAACTCCGCAAATACTTTTAGCATAAAAAAATGCCGCTAAAAACCTGTTACAGTTCAAATTCCTATATTTCCTGCTGAACCTAGTAATAATTCTAGAAAAACTAGAACGGAAGAAATTCAAACTTCAACAATTGATAAAAAGTCAAAACTTGGAATAATTATAAAAGTTACATTTCAGTTTAGAAAATATAAAAAATATTCTCTAAATGCCTTGATAGATACCGAGCTACAATATGTAGTTGCGAGAAAATGCGATTCTGTAGAAAATGCGAATTAATGAAAAACCCATAAAAATAATGGGAATAGAAGGTAGTAAAACTATTATAAAATATAAAGCTAAAATATATCAATCTATATAAACAATGTTAGATTTGTGACTCCTAAAATAGTATGTTTTCCTAACATGAAAGGAGATATATTATTAGGTAATAATTTTATTTGTAAGTACTTACCTTTTACTATTGATAAACATTCTATTTGGCTATCAAGAAAAGAAGATTTTGTGGAAATTCCACTTGAAGAAAATAATAAAATTGTGTGTAATAAAATATTTACACCTATTAAAATTAATCGTTAATATTTGTAATTTATTACTAATATTTGCTGATTTTTGAGCGAGCCTTTTAATGGATAGAGGTAAAAAGCCTCTACAAGAAACTCAGAGGTGAATCGACTACCGCTCGCAAAAAGCCCAACAAAGGAAAAGCGAATCAAACTCCAAAAAGGATTTGTACCTGCACAAATACCATTTTATCCTAACCAAGGATATTATGTGTCTTATCCAATGGTAAATCAACCACTTGGACCAAATGTTTTAAAATATCCAATGGTAAACCAACCACTTGGAAGCAGTTTTTCTAACATGGTGTATCAATCACCAATGTCCCAAGATCCATATTTAGCATCACAAACCAATTATGCTGATATGATCAAAAGATCCGAAAATTTGTTGAAAGAACAACAAATAGAAGATGAAAAAGAAATTTTAAAAATAAAAGATTTTTATAATCCTGGTTTATCACCAGAATTTTATGATTTTATAAACGAGATATGGAAAACCCATATTTCAAATCAGAGAGCTAATTTCCGAAGAGCTCTTACCAGATTTTCATTATTTTTAGTTGAAAAACAACTAAGGAAAATGAAGCTAAAGATTTATTATTAAATTCTATTTTATACAGAGAATGGGATGAATTCCAAATGGAATTCATGGAAATTAAGGAGATAAACAATTTTCTTGATATTTTCCAATATTTTATTTACAAAGGAAAAATACCCTATTATGAATAAAATATTTAGAATTTGTTTATATAACAAATCTAAACAGATTTTACCAGAGAAATATTCAACAAAATCAATAGAACTATCTGTAACCAACAGATAATTCAATTTCAAAAATCATTTTCTGAATATTTTCTCCAATCTTATGTTTTTACTAATTTTATTGGAAATAATATTTCAACTTTAAAATTTAGATTGGATCATGAACCGCTTGATATAACAAGTATCGAATGGGGTTTTGTTCAATAACAACGTCGCAAAAATTTACCCATAATTTAATTAATAATTTCTATCACGAAGACTGGGAAGACTTTGAAATGGAGAAGTATATCATGTTGGCAAACAAGGTTAAGTTTATATTTTGAATTCTATCTAATCTCATTTATATTGTGGAAAGGCCATTATAGATAGTATGTTTGAATTTTCCACTGAAAACGAAGTCACTGTGGAATTCAATTTTGTTGCTAAGGTTCATTGAATATTCCACAATAATATCACGACTTTTCTGAACATGAATTTGAATAAAATAATTTGGATTTATATGTGCAAATTCAGAGTTTTTGTTTGTGCATCAAATGGAAAAAGAAAACTGAATTTGGGGTACTTGGCAAATTCATTATCAATTTTTTATATCCCAAATGTAATAATTAAAATTCCTTTTGAACAAAATCCATAATTCTATTATGCTTTAGCACATTTCGCTTCTTGGTGTGGTTGTTGGATTGATTCATGACATAATTTTAATAAAAATTTAAATAATTGATAGAAGTAATAACGTATGGATAATAAAGTTGAAATATATAAGAATATCAAAATAAAATTTTAGTTGAGTGGTAAATTAAAATTTTTACTAATGCAATTAACGTATCTTTAAATCAAATCCCACCATAAGCATGTTTTTATTGTTTTTTAAGTAAAAAGACTAAAGTACTCTCAAATAATTTAATTTATTTTAATTATGAAAGGACATTTTGTAATTTTCTAATTGAGTTGGTGCCCAATTTACTTGTGGCACCAACTTAATTAGAAGATTAAATAATAGTATAAATATATACGATTGATGAAAGTAATAAAATGTGTATAATAAAACTAAAATATGTAATAAATATTAAAATAAAGCTTTGGTGAAGTGATCAATTTTATGTTTTACTAACCTAATTGACGAAGATTCAAATCTCATTTTATACATATTTTATTGATTAATTAAAATGCAACCATTCCATGTTATATTTAATCGCCAAATTTTAAAACACTTAATAAAATTTTTAGTTTTTAAAACATGCCTCAGAATAAAATATGTTATCGTACTATTTATTTCCTAATGCTTTTATAGGAGTTGTTTTTATATATTATATGGATCTACATATAAAATATATTTAATTTTTTAAAAGGTTTAAATAAAAACAGTCTCATTTAAAATATAAACGTGACTTGAATTATTTTGTGTTTAATATTTGAGCAAGCATAAGTTCTGCTAATACTTTACATAGGCTTAAATCTGACCTGATTTTTTGTACATTTACTCGAGACTAGTGTTAATTAAAGACTTTGCATCAAATCTTTTATCATTTGACCAATAGTTTTGTGTGACTTGTTCACTTTTTTTTTACTCAGTGGAGTTATATCTCAAAGTTAAAATCCAACATTATGATTAATTTGGAAATAAACTTATTTAAGGGTCAGTTTACTTGTTTAATCTTAAAGGCTCAATCTAAATATGGGAAGATTTGGATAAAAGTACAAGGTTCAAAAAAATTCTAATAAGTCAATAAAACACTAAACCTGTCCCAACATCTGGACTGATCAGACATTGAGTCTTCAATGCTTGGACAGCCTTGGTCTTAACAGTTGTTGATGTTTAAAGTTCTCGTAAAAGAAAAAAAAAATAAGATTATTAAATATTAAATAAGTATTTTTAAAAAATATATAAACAAGCTTAAAATGGATTTAAATTAACCATTTACAAATTTGGATGGACTTGATAAAATTTGAAGCTTGTATTGGACTGAACCTAGCTTGAGTAAATATAAAATGTGCTAGTATCACATATAGACTTAACATTGCTCGGCTCATAAAACCTTTGCTTGCGTGAGGGATGAGAATTCAATTGAATCTAGTCGAATTGAGTAAAAAAATTAATCAAGTTGAGAACTCTTATTATTCGAATTGAGTAAAAATTAATCGTTGGTATTATGTTTTCGTACTGAAAGGGAAGTACTATGTATTGATCCATCGCTATCAGCAGAGTGTTGATAGATATCTTCGAAATTAGCATAATAATGAGTGGCATGGCTATGCATCTCTTTTATTTCTTCCAAATCTTTCACATACACTATTCTAACACCACACTTCTTCGTCTTAAAACTAAAGTTACCTAGAAAATATATCTCAAGCTCATCGCATTCTTCATCCGAGCAATCTGCTGTTACTAAATTCTTGGGTTCACATTTATCCTCCAAGGAAAATGAAGAAAAAAGTGATCTTTCATTATGATCCAGTTAAAAGCATGTCACTAAGTAAGTCGCTATTTACAAATATTTCTGGCTCAGGTCTGTTCTCTTTTACATCGAAAATTAACCTCTGATTCTTTTATAAATTAAAATTGTTGACTTCTTTTTGTCAGGTTTTTTGCTCTCAAATATGCTGCCTGCACTGTGTTGCGTGTAGAAAATCGCATTTAAAATAGTTTGGTGATGGGATTAGGTTCTCATGCAATGCAAAGCTGTATTTGTTGCTTAGGATCGCATCTGTATTTCATTTTCCCAACATTTTCTTCCACTAAGCTCGGTAATGCCCGTTGATTCAATGTTTGCAGATTGTGATGTAATCACCCGTGTTCTACTTTGTTTAGGCATCTATTTTATATATTGTTTTTTTATGCTAGAACACTTGAGCTTGAAAAAATTTTGCATGTGATTTTAGCCTTTCTATTTTATTTTTCATACGATAATCTTATTCATTTCTTTCTCGATTTTGCATGAATGTTGGTTATATCATAGCCTATTATATCATAGCCTATATTACACCAACTCATTCATTTTTAGAGGTGATCATGGGTTGAGTTATCCGGCTCGGCCTGATGGCCCTCCTGAAAAAGGGAGGGTTCGGGTAAAAATATAGGCCCGAAATATGGGTTTGGGCAAAAAAATAGTCCCGTATAAAAAACGGACCGGGCTCGGGCAAAACTTTTTTGGCCCAGGCCCGGCCCGGCCCAAAGTATATTAAATATATATTTTTTATTTTTAATCAAATATACCTCTAATTCTGGTTGATTGATTATATTTTTCAGGTTTTTGATGCTATTTTGGTGTTGTAAAATTTAATATGGGCCGGGCTGGGCTCGGGCTTAATAATTTTCTTTTAGGCAGGGCTTGGACAAATTTTTAGGCTCATATTTTGGGTTGGGCCTAGAAAATTGGCCTAAAATTTTATCTGGGCCTGGCCCGGCCATGATCACCTCTATCCATTTTCCCTAAGTACCTATATTTAACACTTACGTTGGCTTGAACACCTTATAAAGGAGTACATCAGTTTCGGACACATAAATTGGCTTGAATAGACTTTTATACATTCCTAGTAGAGGAATACTTTAATTACAATTCATTCTATTATTATGTATTAAATGAACAATTTCAATTCGAAATATAATTTGAGATCTAATTATTTCGTCCAATCGTCTTTAAAAACATTTAAACCTATCAATTATTTGAATCTCAATATTTCAGATTTTTTTAAGGTTATAACATTCTCACTGTAAAGAAAATAAGGATTAAATTGTCAAATTTTATAAACGCTAAGAACCTTGCCTAATTTATGTTACATGTAAAAACAACTAATTATATAATAACATAATTTCTTTCTCAAAATCCTAATTCCTAAATTCATCCGAGCCTATAATTGCTAAAGCGTCCCCTTCCATTTCAACTTGATGACTTTTGTTGGTCCCTCACTTGCATGATCCTTTGAGTAGACTTTCATGCTTCTATTGGTCTAGGGATAAACATAAATTTCTTTTTAATCAGATAAATGGGATGCTGGTCATCAATGTGCCAACACTCAATAAAAATATTTTTAATCGATAAAGAGGTGTGCCGATTATCACAGTGCCAATATTTAAAAAATAATTTTTTTAAATATTGGTATAAACGTATACCAAAGATGATGCGAAATGAAAAAATATAAGGGTGTCAATCATCTAGTCTTCAGATTTAAATCTTTTTAACACTTGACACAATCATTCGGTAATGATTGTGTCATAAAAATAGGTGATCTCGACAATTTATTACCCTAACCCAATTTTACTATTTATTTTAAGTCATTTAAATGATTATTTTTAATTAAAATCATTTACGTAAATAATTATTTTTAGGGTCATTTGAGTAAAATAACCGTTAGAACTAAGCAACTAGGCATGCTTTGGAACCATTCTCTTGGACAAGACAATAAAATTTTCTTTTTATAGCAGATTTTTTATTTATTTTGTCAACTTTTAAAATTAAGATGATGTCCAACATCAATAAAAAATATTTCTTTTTTTTGTGCATATTTGAAAATATAGATCTTTTAAAAAAGTTTTAACTGGTACTGTCTAATTAACGGTGACATACATTATAAAAGTATTTTTCTTCATTGTGAATACTCATATTTTCACTAATATTTTAAAAATATATACGATATTGCACGACACAATGTTGACACAAAAAAAATCTTTTTTAAACACGATGATTAGGGAAAAATGCGAGTAGTTTCATTGGTGTGTCAAGTTGTACTGAGAAATACTATAACTCATATTCGTATATATTTGTTTTCCTAACTCATTTTTATAATTAATTAATTTTTAAGATTATTTTTATAAAATCTACTTCCAAAGTGAAATAGAAATACCATTACCTACTATTGAACTCGCTTTTCAGTAACTAGAAGCCCAGTAATTATTAAATAACCTTTTGGAATAATATTTATTCAATTTAGTGCTTATAGACCTAGTGAAATTGGTTCAGATGAAATTTATACATAATATTAATATATTTTGTCCGCTTGTACCTCAATTTGACTTAAATATAGAACTATAGTTTTATCTAAATTTATTTATATTTGTAACTAATTAATTTAAATTGCTTAGATTAGTGTGTATATATATATTAAAATGTTTTAAATTAAATTAATATTTTAGTTTTTATTAAAATTAAAATATAAACAATTTAATATATATTTTAATATTTACATAGTATTTATATTACTATATATTCTATTTTATGTGATATAAATTGCATAATATGTGAAAATTAAAATAAAAATATATTACAAAAAGTATAATGCGGGTTGAGCTAAGCTTTGACTTTAAATATTGGAGTTCAAACTTGGTCCATATTTTAAATGGTTCTAATATTTGCAAACTCATTTTGGAGCCTTATGGTATTATCTAATCCCTTTCATATTTTAAGTGAACCTTTAAACTTTAATTTAACCTTATAATTTATGTTAATAAATCCTTGTATTTCTTTGATTTAATAATGTTAACCGGACGTGACAAGTTAATTAAGATACAAGTTATGAAGCGAAATATTTTGTCTATTTGACTGTTAAATTTTTAAATGGATTTATGGCCAACATTATTTTTTTGAGTATTTTAAATTTATTTTTAAATAACAATACTCCAATTTAGTGTATAATTTTAAGGCGATATATAATTATTTAACAATGTTGATCCAATTATTACATGTGTTAATTTTTTACTAGTAATATTGAGGTCAATACTTTCACCTTAAAATTGATTCTTGATCAATACCCTTTTCAATTATGAGTTGAATTTGGTTCCACGACGTTACGTTAAATCAAATGCAAGTAATTGGGTGAAATAGTTTGGTCAGAATTTAATTAAAAGGAGGTAATGTTAATTAGTAATGTGTACAATAATGAAGTGATTGAGTGTAAATAGTCTTGAGATTCATTTAAGTTTTTATATTATGATCTGATATACAAGCCAGTATATTTTTAATCACCTTTTAGTAATTATGGTTTAAATTAAATGAAATTACAGAATTATCAATTAATAAATTAATATAAGTGTGGAAATCCTGGGCTCATGATTGACAGTGTGTTTACTAAATACTAGTGTAATGGTTTGCAAGTAAAAGTCAAATATGTTACTATCATATATGACAAATTCTTTGCACGCTTAGTATCTTAAACATTGTTTGTAAGTAATTTTTATTGTTTTAACTAAAATTGTAGAAAAACAGTTAATTATCTAAATAGGGTGAAGGAAAGCAAGAATTAAATGATTTTTTTACTGAAATGGTAAATTTCATTGCGTTTCAAGTTTTTATTGAAAGGAAAGGAAAGCAAGAATTATAATCATTAATTTTTTAAATACATATATTAGAGGTAAAGAATTGTCAAGTGTTTCATTATCAGAAGATATCATCACCTTTACCAAATAATCTCATCTTATCGTCTTTAAAGGAGAGCAATTTCCTTACTACTGACAGGTAAAATTCCGGAAATTTCTTTGAGGTCTTAATCAAATCGATTAAGACAATGGTGTTTTGGTTTCTTTTTATTTATATTGGACTGATGGTGCAGAATAACTTGCTTACACAACAAAACTTACTACAGCCCTTAATCACTATTGCTGTAATTTTGTGTGTAATAATGTCTTGTTTGATCATGCTTGTGCTCCTGCTTTTCCTTCTGAACCTTGCATCGTCAGATATCAACCAGGGTCAGTTTAGTTGCTATGGGCTGCTTCAACTGACTAACTCTACAAGCCTAATAAAAGGTCACAAATTCTACGAGAATCCAATCCAATTCAAGAACTCCAAAAATGGTAGTGTTTTCTCCTTTTCTACCACATTCATTTTGCAATTAGACTGAATACGGCGGCCATGGAATGGCCTTTGTAATCTCGCCAAACAATGAAATTCCCGCAGCTTCTGCCGTCCAGTATCTTGGTCTTTTCAATGAAACAAATAACGGTGACAGCTCAAATCATATTGTTGCGGTTGAGCTGGATACAGTTCAAAGCTTTGACCTCAATGACAGTGATGACAACCATGTTGGCATCGATATCAATAGCGTAAACTCGGTGAAATCTGCTTCTGCGGGGTATTACACTGATGAAGGTGAGTTCATCAATGTCAGCCTTGTAAGCGGAGACCCAATGCAAATATGGATAGAATACAACGGGGTTGAGAAGCGACTCAATGTTACGTTGTATCCCATCAATCTACCAAGGCCAAAAACCCCACTTATATCCTACAAAAGGATCTGTCTCCTTATATGTATGACTCTATGTATGTCGGCTTCTCGTCGTCCACCGGTTCTGTTTCAGCTACTTCATCCTCACACTACATATTGGCTTGGAGTTTCAAGATGAATGGCTCACCTGATGAGCTAGACTTGTCTCGCCTTCCAAAGATTCCACGACATGATAACGGAGGAATCAAGCAATTAAAGAAGATTTTGGCTATCACCCTTTCTTTCACAGGTCTCACTTTAGTCCTCGTATTGATTTTCGGGTTTGTGTTGATCTCAAGGAAGAAGAGATTCATGGAGATTCTCGAGGATTGGGAGGTTCAGTACGGCCTCATAGATTCTCATATAAAGATCTATTCAAAGCAACAAAGGGTTTAAAGAAAAGGAAGTTCTAGGAGAGGTGGATTTGGTAAGGTGCATAAGGGTGTTTTACCCTCTTCCAACATACAAATTGCCGTTAAAAGGATCTCTCATGATTCAAGGCAAGGTATGAGAGAATTCGTGGCTGAGATTGCAACCATCGGTCACCTCAGGCATCCGAATTTGGTTCGACTTCTCGGTTATTGCAAGCGCAAGCACGAGTTGCTTTTGGTTTATGACTACATGCCTAATGGAAGCCTTGACAAGTTTCTTTACTACCAACCTAATAGCAGCCTTAATTGGACACAAAGGTTTAAGATCATCAAGGACGTAGCTTCCGCGTTGTTGTATCTGCACCAGCAATGGGTGCAAGTCATCATTCACAGAGATATCAAGCCTGCCAATGTGCTGATAGACAGTGAAATGAACGCCCGACTAGGAGATTTCGGGATGGCAAAGCTATGCGACCTTGGAAATGATCCTCAAACCTCTCATGTAGCAGGCACGCTCGGTTACATGGCTCCTGAGCTCGCAAGAACCGGGCAAGCAAACACAAGCACTGATATATATGCTTTTGGAATATTCATGCTTGAAGTTGCCTGTGGTAGAAAGCCGATCGAACCACAAACGGCACCAGAGGAAGCATTTCTTGCTGACTGGATAAAGGATTGCTGGGATAAAGGAGACATTTTGGCGACTATTGATAAGAGGTTGGGGAAGAGATCATTTGTGGGACAACAAGCGGAGTTGGTGTTGAAGCTTGGGTTGCTTTGCTCACACCCGGTGACAGCGGCTAGGCCTAGCATGTCCAGCGTTATATCGTATTTGGACGGTGTTGCTTCATTGCCCGATGACATCAGCTCTGTTATCAAAGTTCGAGAATTCCCAGCAGTATCAAATGAAGTGGGCGCTCCTAATGAGTTGACAGCCGAGAGAAACACCGTTCCTTCAATAACAATTACAGAAACATTTGTTTCTCGCGGTAGGTGAAGTGGAAAAGTATCGGGTTTTTCTTTAAAAATTATGATTGTAAAATTAAATAAAATTTTAAAGCCTTCCGAATCGAGTAATAGGGTTTTGTATATATATTTAAGCATCATAAGTAGCATACTGTGGCTGTTCATGCCAATGTCATTTAGGAATATATTTTAAAGCCTTCCGAATCGAGTAATAGGGTTTTGTATAATAGGGTTTTTCCTTTTATTTTAAGATTTTTATAATGTTTTATATTGTAATAAAAATAGAAAGGTGGTCACATGCATAACAAATTAAAAAGCTTAATCGAATAAAAAGTAGTTGATGTATGTTTTATATTGTAAATAATCTTTAGATAAATATTTAAATTAGAGCGAAATTTTGATGAGTTGTTCATATCGAATTAAATATGTCAAAATAATCAAATAAGGTTAAATAAAAATTAAATCTTTTTAAATACCCTATATAAAATTATGTTTTTATCAATTAAATTTTAATTTTCAAATAAAATCTTTAAATATTATAATGCCACGTATTCAAATATAATAAAAAGTTTGATTCATGAAGAGATAAGGAGATAAGAAGTTTGAAGATAAAATGAAAGAGCATGCATGCGATGGAAATTGGAAGGGGAAATTAGGCGAAGGGGAAGAAAACGGGCGCATGCATTGATGTAGAATTGTCTGTTATCGCTGGGGACTTCATTGTTTGCATTAGGAGAATAGTAGCTAAAGGAATCTAATGTTGAATAGGCAATAGGGACATGCATGTAAGTCACCAATGCCACGCCAATCTCCTTATCTCTTCATGAATCAATTTCTTTTCCTTATTCTCCCTAATTTCCTATAAATAATAAGGAATTTGATAGTTCCATCTTTCCTTCTCATTATGTAATTTGGGTTTTCATTTCCAGCACAATCTCTATATTCTTTTATCTCTTAACTCAATTTACATTATTAATAAATTTTATTATATTTGAATACGTGGCATAATAATATTTAAAGATTTTATTTAAAATTAAAATTTAATTGATAAAAATATAATTTTATATACGGTATTCAAAAGATTTAATTTTATTTAACCTTATTGGATTATTTTGACATATTTAATTTCGATATGAACACTCATCAAAAGTTTCGCTCCAATTTAAATAGAAAGGTGGTCACATGCATAACCTTTCTATTTTATTACAATATAAAGCATGGTTGTCCGAAGTCCTTCATATGTTAATTTCTTAATTACATGTACTATTGGTGTTTAACGTCAACAATGACGAATATTGATATTAATCATTATTTAAATATCAATTATTGATATTTAAATAATGAATTCAAATATAGTGTTATTTACATAATAATAACTGATAGGTCTCATTTATATTTTGGAAAGGAAGCTCACTTTAAAAATTATTTTATGCATATTTTTATTATTTTTAAATAAAAAGATTAAAATATTCTCGATAACTTATTTAATTACGTAATGATATTTTTATAATTTTTTAGCTAAATTGTTGCTCAACTCAATCAGAGCTTAAATTATAATATATAGATATATACAATTGATGGAGGTAGGTGTGTATAATAAAATTAAAATGTTTAGAGTTATCAAGATAAAACTTTAGTTGAGTGGTAAATTAAATGTTTTATTATGCATCTTGTTTTCTTTATACATGTGATGCTCGGGTTGATTGTTTGTATTAATTAAAATGTATTATTTTATTTTTTATAGTTTTATAATTAATATTAGGAAAATTTTAAAAATATTCATTTTCTTTAAATTGCTACGACTATTAGTGATAATATAAGGCAAAATTTTTAAAACTTTAGTGTAGAGCTATGAAAATAAAAATTCATACGACTATTCATTTTGGAATGTTAAATTAAGGAACAGATTGAATCAATTGAAATCTACATAGTAAGGACTTCAATATAAAAATAAAAATTCCATTAGGATCTAAAAACAATTTAATTTTTAAAAACAATTTAATTAAAATACAATTAATCCATGCTTTGTTTAATCACTACATTATAAAACTTTGAATAAAAATTTTAGAGTTTTAGAACATGCCTTAAATCTGTAACAACAAAATTATATGATTCATTTGTCTTTTCCGTATACTCTTCTACGCATCCAAATTCTTTTAAATCAAATTCTAAACTCAGGAATCACTTGTGTTGCGTCCTCCGCAACAGTTGAATTCCTCCTTGATGTTTAGCCTCAATCACCTCCTTATACAAGCTCAAATTAATCATTAGACCTCTAATGACATAGTTTTATCAATTTGGGTTTCAAAAGTGATAAAATGTGATAAAAGTTAGCATTGAAACTAAAAGTTAAAAATCGATAAAAAACATAAAATACTCTTAAACTACTTGAGAACAAGCTTGTTACAGGAAAGCCTAATTTAACATTTCAAATTACAGTACATCATGCTTCACCACTCTACAATTACATACAAGGATTGTCATTGTTTTATAAGGTGGGGTATACCTAGGTTCTGGTCGAACCTCAATGGGTCCTTGTCGAACTCCAACATCCTGAGAGGCAACAACTTACAGATCAGTTGCAAGAGATGAATGGGATGTGGCAAGTGAGGATTGGAATATGGTCAGAAATGCAAAGGTCTTCAATGAATAAGACATTTTCTTTGAATTCATTTTAAGGGACATTTGTTAGCGAATGAGGAGAGAGCTTGATGACATGTGACAGCTGACACTAGTTACTCAAGATGTGAGCAGGCTGAGGCAACCATACAAGTTTTGAGGGATTTTTCTTTTGCTAAGATTAATGTTTGGAATAATCTTGTTCCAGATGATCTTAGCAGGTTTTTGCATATTAAGGATTAACTTATTTGGAAATTAAAGAATATTGGGCAGATTGATGTTGAGGGAATAGACTGGTCGACTTTGTTTCCTATTATTTGTTGATGTCTTTGGAAGTGTCGTAATGCTTTTGTGTTTAAAGATGCAAGTAACAGCAATGGGGAAGTTGTTATGTCTAGTCTATCTTGGGCTAAAAGTTCAACTCACATAGGGTCTTCTAATATTTTTGTTACAATGATCTCCAGAGCTGCAAAGCAATGGTGACATCCCAAGGAAGGTTGGGTTCAGCTTAATTCGAATGAGACAACCGACATTAATATTGGTGTCACGGTGATTGAAGGGGTTCTAAGGGATGTGAATTCAAATTGGAGTTTACCTCGTACCATGCCTTATGATTTGTTGAAAAAGTGTACGTGCATTTATTGCTGTCAATTATAATTATAGTAGTAATTATTTTTTTCCAGGTTGAAAATCAAATATATTCGTGGAATACTTCTATGAGCTCCTTAGAATCGAAAAGATCGTTCTTGCGAATGCATTTTCACTGCAGCTCAGTCAACAAAAGACAGGTTCTACTGTACCCTTATAAAATTTCTCTCTTTGTATGATCTAAATGTTGGGTTTGATGATTATGAAATCAAGGCTGCTCATTACCTAACTGATTGGTTATCTAAATGTCTATTGTATATATTTTTTGTGTGTTTGATCATGCGTGTGTTGCTTTTCCTCCTGCATCTTCAGATATCAATCAGGGTCAGTACTTCAGTTTCAATGGTTACTTGAATGTTGGCGAACTTGCGGGCGTAGGTTCAAGTGGGCTCTTTAAACTGACTAATTTTACAACCCATACAAAAGGTCACATCTTCTACAAGAATCCAATCCAATTCAAGAACTCCACAGATGGTAGTGTTTTCTTTTCCACCACTTCCATTTTGCAATTACCGGAATTCCCAACTTTGAGTTAATGCATTGATTTTCTCAGCCAATTTGAAGCAGTTAATGGCACTAATGTCATCACAGCCCACTAAATTGCATACTTTTGATGGACTTGCAACTACTTCAAGTCAAGAACAACCATCTATATGCACAGCTGCTATACTTGTTGGTAGCTCAGGCAACGATTTAAGCATCTTGCAACCTGACAATTTAAGCAATTTGAGCCTGGAAAGTTGAGTAAGAGCCAAAGGAATGGTGATGAAATTCTTACCACTAAGATCAAAACGTATCAAAGAGGATATACCAGAAATATCACCATGAATATCTGCTTCACCAAGAGTGCACATGTTGCAATTTGACAATATAAGATTTCCGAGCTTCGAGAGTCGAGTAAGAGATGCAAGTATGCTGATGAAATTGTTACCACTAAGATCAAGAGGCCACAAAGAGGATAGACCATAAATATCACGTGGAAGATCTCCTTCACAAAGATTGCAGTCCCTTAGTTTTAGCTCTCTTAAAGAACTCAAACCTGACAACAAAGGCAACATCTGAGCCATGGGATTCGTCCTTCTTCCTTGGATTACCTTGAAAAGAGAAGGCAAATTTGGTAGTAACTTATATGATGGTCCCTTGCGCCCATTGAAAGAAAGAACTTTAAGATTTTTAAATTGAAAAATAAAGGATGGTGGTTCTGCTATGGCTGTTTCACTCAAGTCGAGCTCCAAAAACTTTGCTTGCTGCAAATTCTCCGATCAATTTTCCACTCTATAACAACCAGAAAGATCTAGAGTTTTTAGACGTTCCATTTTCCCATCAATCTCCGGAAACCTTACAAGACCTGAGCAACCCGAAAGAATTAATGTTTCTAGAGATTCCATTCCAATTTCAGTCGGAAGACTCTTGAGACTTTTACAATCTCTTAAATTCAAAAGTTTAAGGTTCCTAAGCACTCTAATTGATGGATGAACATCCACTAATTTGGTACAACCTTTCAAAAATCAGAAGTTCAAGATTTGATGTTTGTGTGTAGTCTAGTGAATTGATCAGGTTTGGACCCATTATTATTTTTATTTTTTGAAATATGAATGGCTGGATTATATTAATAAAACAAATTCCAAATCATTTAGAGCCTAGACAAAACAGAAAATATGCAATAAACAAACGTTAAATAAAAGCAGGATAATCCAAACACCCAGGCAGACTTTCCTTTTCCCTAGACATCTGAGAAAGCGAAACCCTTCAGATGCCTTCTCTGTTTTGTTGATAACCACCAAAATGTCTGCTAGATCTTTCCGATGCAAGTGGAAGAAACTGTTGAGCATTGGTCTGCAATGCAACAAACTACCAGCATCGTGAGCAGCAGCAGCATGTCTGTTTGAAGATTGAACCAGAAGCAACTTTCTTTTGTTTAAATTTTGTATTTTTTTGATATTAACAAGTTGGCAAGTTGCTTGATATCTAAAACTAGTATTTTAGATTTGAAATTGATGGATGTAACAGTTGAATTTTTTCAGCTTTTCTTTGTAATATTTTAGTTGGCAACTTACCAAATTTGGTAGGAGCAGTTACAGTTTAGGTAACTAACTTATTATTATTATTTTTGTAATCCCTTTATATTTTGAAATGGAAATGAAAGCTAGGACTTTCTCATTCGGTTACTCGCTGCTTCTCTTTGGATTTTCAGTTTGTTCTTTTTGTTTTGTTTTGCTGTTAATGAGCTTTAGTCTTGGCTGTTTGAATTTTGCTTAGTTGCTGCTGTCTTTTTCTCAGAGCCTCTTGTCTTTGAGGACCTCTGTTGTTTAAATTTTTTTGTTTCAAAATAAACTCAAAAATCGTGTTTGTCAAACCAGTTCCAACAACATGAGCTTTGCACCTCCTCCACCACCAGTTTTGCTGGAGAAAACTACCACATTTGGGTAGTTAAAATGAAAACTTACCTCCAAGCACTTGATCTGTGGAGTGCAGTTG
>NW_026291205.1:15000-18477 GCF_025698545.1 Gossypium raimondii | reverse complement strand
CGTCGGTGCACGGTGCTCGATCGTGCTTTCGGATGCGGAAAATATTTTGAGAGTAGGGTTCAGCCCTCATCTCTCGATGCCTATGCATTTTGTCTCTTGACACGGACGATGCTCGTGCTCGTTATGACCTCTTCGTAGCTCACGGGCATGTTGAGGGCCATGCAGGCCGACGTCGCGGAGGAATGCTACCTGGTTGATCCCGCCAGTAGTCATATGCTTGTCTCAAAGATTAAGCCATGCATGTGTAAGTATGAACAAATTCAGATCGTGAAACCGCGAATGGCTCATTAAATCGCTTATAGTTTGTTTGATGGTATTTGCTACCGGATAACCGTAGTAATTCTAGAGCTAATACGTGCAACAAACCCCGACTTCTGAAGGGATGCATTTATTAGATAAAGGTCGACGCGGCTTTGCCTGCTGCTCGATGATTCATGATAACTCGACGGATCGCACGGCCTTTGTGCCGGCGACGCATCATTCAAATTTCTGCCCTATCAACTTTCGATGGTAGGATAGTGGCCTACTATGGTGGTGACGGTGACGGAGAATTAGGGTTCGATTCCGGAGAGGGAGCCCGAGAAACGGCTACCACATCCAAGGAAGGCAGCAGCGCGCAAATTACCCAATCCTCGACACGGGAGGTAGTGACAATAAATAACAATACCGGGCTCTATGAGTCCGGTAATTGAATGAGTACAATCTAAATCCCTTAACGAGGATCCATTGAGGGCAAGTCTGGTGCCAGCAGCCGCGGTAATTCCAGCTCCAATAGCGTATATTTAAGTTGTTGCAGCTTAAAAGCTCGTAGTTGGACTTAGGGTGGGTCGGCCGGTCCGCCTCACGGTGAGCACCGGTCTGCTCGTCCCTACTGCCGGCGATGCGCTCCTGGCCTTAATTGGCGGGTCGTTCCTCCGGCGCTGTTACTTTGAAGAAATTAGAGTGCTCAAAGCAGGCCTACGCTTGTATACATTAGCATGGGATAACATCATAGGATTTCGATCCTATTGTGTTGGCCTTCGGATCGGAGTAATGATTAACAGGACAGTCGGGGTATTCAGATTATAGTCGAGGTGAAATTTGGATTTATGAAAGACGAACAATCTGAAAAGCATTTGCCAAGGATGTTTTCATTAATCAAGAACGAAAGTTGGGGCTCAAGACGATCGATACCGTCCTAGTCTCAAACCATAAACGATGCCGACCAGGATCGGCGGATGTTGCTTTAGACTCCGCCGGCACCTTATGAGAAATCAAAGTCTTGGGTTCCGGGGAGTATGGTCGCAAGGCTGAAACTTAAAGGAATTGACGGAAGGGCACCACCAGAGTGGAGCTCGCGGCTTAATTTGACTCAACACGGGAAACTTACCAGGTCCGTATATAGTAAGGATTGACAGACCAGAGCTCTTTCTTGATTCTATGGGTGGTGGTGCATGGCCGTTCTTAGTTGGTGGAGCGATTTGTCTGGTTAATTCCGTTAACGAACGAGACTCACCTGCATTCAGCTACACGGAGGTGATCCGTGGCTAGCTTTAGAGGGACTATGGCCTTTAGGCCAAGGAAGTTTGAGGCAATAACAGGTCCGTGATGCCCTTAGATGTTCCGCCGCACGCGCGCTACACTGATGTATTCAACGAGTCATAGCCTTGGCCGACAGGCCCGGTAATCTTTGAAATTTCATCGTGATGGGGATAGATCATTGCAATTGTTGGTCTTCAACGAGGAATTCCTAGTAAGCGCGAGTCATCAGCTCGCGTTGACTACGTCCCCCTTTGTACACACCGCCCGTCGCTCCTACCGATTGAATGGTCCGTGAAGTGTTCGGATCGCGGCGACGTGGTTTCGCTGCCCGCGACGTCGAGAAGTCCATCGAACCTTATCATTTAGAGGAAGGAGAAGTCGTAATAGGTTTCCGTAGGTGAACCTCGCGGAAGGATCATTGTCGAAACCTGCCCAGCGAACGACCCGCGAACGAGTTGCAAACAACACCGGAGGTGGTGCGGTGCATCTCGCCTCGCCACCCCTGTGTCTCGGAGCGGCCAGTCTTGCGTCCCCCTGCCTGGTCGTGGGGTGAGATGTGGATCAACTTCGAGGCAAAACGATGAAACCTCGGCGCGAATCGCGCCAAGGAATCGAAACGAAAAAGGGGCACGTCTTCGTCGCCGCACCGTTCGCGGTGTCGGTGCTTCAGTGATGCTGTTCTCTTGTCGCAAAATATACAGTAACGACTCTCGCAACGGATATCTCGGCTCGCATCGATGAAGAACGAGCGAAATGCGATACTTGGTGTGAATTGCGAATCCGTGAACCATCGAGTCTTTGAACGCAAGTTGCGCCCTGCCATTAGGCCGAGGGCACGTCCGCCGGGTGTCACGCATCGTCGCCCCCATCCAACCATGAGCCCTCGAGCCTCGGTTGACCGCGGGCGGAAATTGGCCTCCGTGCGCTCCAGCCAGCGGTTGGCCTAAATTCGAGTCCTCGACGACATCATCGTCGCGACGATCGGTGGTACGCCAAGCAACCCTGTTCGAGTCGTGCGCGTCCGTCGATCGAGACCCTTGAACCCTTTCGGCATCGCAAGGACGGTGCTCGCATCGACCCTGTGTCAGCGGGATTACCCGCCGAGTTTAAGCATATCAATAAGCGGAGGAAAAGAAACTTACCAGATTCCCTAGTAACGGCGAGCGAACCGGAAAAGCCTAGCTTGAGAATCGGTCGCCATCGGCGTCCGAATTGTAGTCCGGAGAAGCGTCTCAGCGACGGATCGCCCCAAGTCCCGGAAAGGGGCGCCGGAGAGGGTGAGAGCCCTGTCGCCTGGACCCCCGCCGCACCACGAGGCGCTCCGTTTACGAGTCGGGTTGTTTGGGAATGCAGCCCTAATCGGGCTAAATTCCGTCCAAGGCTAAATACGGCGAGAGACCGATAGCGAACAAGTACCGCGAGGGAAAGATGAAAAGGACTTTGAAAAGAGAGTCAAAGAGTGCTTGAAATTGTCGGGAGGAAGCGGATGGGGGCGATGCGCCCCGGTCGGATGTGGAACGGCGAGAGCCGGTCCGCCGATCGGCTCGGCGTGGACCGACGCGGGTCGTGGCGGCGGCCCAAGCCTGGCCTTTGATACGCCCGTGGAGACGTCGCCGCCGATCGGGATTCAGCACGCGCTCGGCGTGCTTCGGCACCGCGCTCCGGCGTCGGCCGCGGGTTTCATTCGGCCCGTCTTGAAACACGGACCAAGGAGTCGACATGTGTGCGAGTCAACGGGCTAGAAAACCCGTAAGGCGCAAGGAAGCTGATTGGCGATCCTCGCGGTGCACCGCCGACCGACCTTGATCTTCCGAGAAGGGTTCGAGGAGAGCACACTGTCGGGACCCGAAAGATGGTGAACTATGCCTGAGCGGGGCGAAGCCAGGAAACCGTGGAGGCCCGCAGCGATACCGACGTGCAAATCGTTCGTCTGACTGGTAGAAGCGAAAGACTAAT
>NW_026291205.1:0-12500 GCF_025698545.1 Gossypium raimondii | reverse complement strand
ACGGGGCCTTTGTCGGTAAGCGAAAGGCCCCATCGCTTATGACTCCGGACTTGTTCAATTTTCCGCCCCATCGCCATGTTTCATGGACCCAACATTCGCTTGTATTTGTTTTGGGCCAACAAAGAAATCTTCGCTTAAAACACTAAGTCACTAAGTGGAATAAAGCGCACAAAAAAACTCGCCCCTGCTTTCGCACATGTGGGAGCTTTCACCGCTTCAAGACCTTGGTGCCTCTGACAAAGTGAGCCACGAGCACCATCGACAACTACGCCCCTCAAGCAGCGGAAGGCTTGCCAAAAAAGTGTCCCTGCTTTTGACATATGGAAACTAAAAAAACGTGTCCCTATTTCGCATACATGTATGTCGCCTGCAGCGCATTGACCAAGTTTTTTTTAGCTCTTAGGGGAAGAGACATTGAGCGAAAGGGTTATCCAGGCAATGCTCACGCCTTATCGCATGCCCTAAGCCGGTAGCCCCCCCACCACCTGCTAGGGTTCCCATGGTGTTCGACGATCCATCCCATGCCAGGTATCCCTAATATACGGTCATCATGGGTGAGTTTGTGCCGGTCCCTCCTCAATACCAAAGGTAGAATTCAAATATCATTATATGTTCTGCACTCCAACAATGAATGAGTTGTCCTGGCCCTCCCCAATCCAAGGGTAGAATTGGATAGCCAACAATGGATGAATCCTCCTGGCCCCTCCCTTTCGCAACAAGAGCCTCCAAAGACCTTGGTGGCTCTGGATGTGTGGGAGCCTGCACACCATCCAGAACCTTGATGCTTGATGTGCGGGAGCCTCGAGCACCATCGGCACCTTGGTGCATGGATGTGCGGAGCATCGACACCATCGCAAATTATGCCCTTGGTTGTGGGAAGCCTCGAGACCATCTGCACTCTCAGCTATGGATGTACGGAGCCCTGACACCGCCGGCAACCTAGGCCCTTGGTCGCAAGGGAGCCTCGAGCACCATCAGCACTTTGGTGCTTGGATGCGGAGCCTCGAGCACCACTCGGCACCTTTGGTGCATGGATGAGCGGAGCCTTGAGCACCAAAGCTAAAGTTGGGCCCTCACAGAGCGGGCGCGTGCAAAAAAGTGTCCCCATTTCGCATATTATGAATGTCACCCGTAGCGCATTGACCAAGTTTTTTAGCTCTTTAGGGGAGGTGATATTGAGCGAGCAGGGTTGTCCAGGGCACGCCCACGCCCACCGTGATGCCCGGACGTCGGCCCCCTCACCGCCGGTTAGGGTTCCCGGCGGTGCTCCGGCGATCCGTCCTGGCGGTGCTCGGCGATCCGCCCCGGCGGTGTTCCGCGAACTGCTCCGGCAGCATAGGCCCTTGGTCGCGGGAGCCTCGGCACCATCGGCACCTTGGTGCTAGGATGTGCAGAGCCCCGACACCATCGGCAACCAAGCCCTTGGCCATGAAGGAGCTTCGGCGCCATCGGCACCTCGGTGCTTCGATGTGCGGGAGCCTGGGCACCATCGGCAACCTAGGCCCTTGGTCGTGCGGGAGCCTCGGCACCATCAGCACCTCGGTGCTATGGATGTGCGGAGCCCGGACACCGCCGGCAACCTAGGCCCTTGGTCGTGCGGGAGCCTCGAGCACCATCGGCACCTTGGTGCTTGGATGTGCGGGAACCCGGGCACCATCGGCAACCTAGGCCCTTGGTCGTGCGAGAGGCTCGGGCACCATCGGCAAACCAAGCCCTTGGTCGTGCGGGAGCCCGGCACCATCGAGAAAATAGGCCCTGGTCGTGCGGGTGCCTCGGCCGCCATCGGCCCCTAGGTGCTGGATGCGGGAGCCTCGGACACCATCGGCAAACAGGCCCTTGGTCGTGCGGGAGCCTCGGACACCGTCGGCAACCTAGGCCCTGGTCGTGCGGGAGCCTCGAGCACCATCGACACCTTGGTGCTTGGATGCGGGAACCCGGCACCATCGGCAACCCAGGCCCTTGGTCGTGCGAGAGGCCGGGCACCATCGGCAAATCCAAGCCCTTGGTCGTGCGGGAGCCTCGGGCACCATCGGTAAAATAGGCCCTTGGTCGTGCGGGGGCCTCGGCCACCATCGGCACCTCGGCCCTTGGTCGTGCGGGAGCCTCGGCCACCATCGGCACCTTGGTGGCTCGGATGTGCGGGAGCCTCGCAGCATCGGTACCTCGGTGGCTAGGATGTGCGGGAGCCTCGGACACCATCGGCAACTTGGTGCTTGATGCGGGAGCCTCGGGCACCCATCGGCACCTTGGTGCCTGGGATGTGCGGGCTAAAGAAGAGTGTCCGCATTTCAGACAGCCGAATGTTGCCTGCAGCATATTGACGAAGTTTTTTAGCTCTGGCGGGTAGAGATCCGCTGCCCTCGGCGTGTGCCCCTCCGAGCCGAGGTGGGTGCGTCTAGCCCCCATGGGGTCGGGTCGTCCCGCAACGACTCACCACGGGGTGAGTCGGTCGTCGGCGGTGGTGGCTGGGGTGACAATTTTGCCGGTCAAGCCTGCGAAATGTAGCCAACGACGCGACCACACGGTGCCTTGGCCTGCCAAGCCCTTGCCCGCACCGAAACTGCCCGCGACCTAGTACCAAGTCCCTTTGACGGCAACGGCCCACCTGGGGTGTGTTGAGTTTGTAGGCTCGGTCTTGGCTCGACCAAACCCGGGACTTTTCCCTCGTAGTTCTCGTGCTAAGCGGTTGTGGTGCGCCCTCGTTCGTTGTTCCTTCCGCTCCCCACCATTCGGTTGGGTGGGCTGTTGCTGTGTGGGCGCTACTACTAGTACGCAATAGGCATATGAGTGGCGTTTTGTGTGTGTATTGGCAGGCCCATGCTACTCGCATCGAACCGTCGATCCGCACTCCTCTTCATTAAGTCCCCTTGTTGTAATCGAACCTCGGGTGCGATCGGGATCCCGTGCTGCGTACCTGCCGATGGAATTATGGATGTGTTGCCGTCCCTTCTCCATCCCAGGTGCGTGGTGGACCTCAATCGTGCTGTGTCCCGAGTGCGCCCCTTAAATCGGCGTGGCCTCGTCGGTGCACTGGTGCTCGATCGTGCTGATGCGGAAAATATTTTGAGAGTAGGGTTCAGCCCTCATCTCTCGATGCCTATGCATTTTGTCTCTTGACACGGACGATGCTCGTGCTCATATGACCTCGTAGCTCACGGGCATGTTGAGGGCTATGCAGTGCCGACGTCGCGGAGGAATGCTACCTGGTTGATCCTGCCAGTAGTCATATGCTTGTCTCAAAGATTAAGCCATGCATGTAAGTATGAACAAATTCAGACCGGTGAAACCGAATGGCTCATTAAATCGCTTATAGTTTGTTTGATGGTATTTGCTACCGGATAACCGTAGTAATTTAGAGCTAATAATACGCAAAAACCCGACTTCTGAAGGGATGCATTTATTAGATAAAGGTCGACGCGGGTCCTGCTGCTCGATGATTCATGATAACTGACGGATCGCACGGCCTTTGTGCCGGCGACGCATCATTCAAATTTCGCCCATCAACTTCGATGGTAGGAGTGGCCTACTATGGTGGTGACGGGTGACGGAGAATTAGGTTCGATTCCGGAGAGGAGCTCAGAAACGGCTACCACATCCAAGGAAGGCAGCAGGCGCGCAAATTACCCAATCCTGACACGGGAGGTAGTGATAATAAATAACAATACCGGGCTCTATGAGTCCGGTAATTGAATGAGTACAATCTAAACTTAACGAGGATCCATTGAGGGCAAGTCTGGTGCCAGCAGCCGCGGTAATTCCAGCTCCAATAGCGTATATTTAAGTTGTTGCGTTAAAAGCTCGTAGTTGACTTAGGTGGGTCGGCCGGTCCGCCTCACGGTGAGCACCGGTCTGCTCGTCCTCATCGCTGGCGATGCGCTCGCCTTAATTGGCGGGTCGTTCGGCGTGTTACTTTGAAGAAATTAGAGTGCTCAAAGCAGCTCACGCTTGTATACATTAGCATGATAACATCATAGGATTTCGATCCTATTGTGTTGGCCTCGGATCGGAGTAATGATTAACAGGACAGTGGGGCATTCGTATTTCATAGTCGAGGTGAAATTCTTGGATTTATGAAAGACGAACAACTGCGAAAGCATTTGCCAAGGATGTTTTCATTAATCAAGAACGAAAGTTGGGGGCTCAAGACGTCGATACCGTCCTAGTCTCAACTATAAACGATGCCACCAGGATCGGCGGATGTTGTTTAGACTCCGCCGGCACCTTATGAGAAATCAAAGTCTTTGGGTTCCGGGGAGTATGGTCGCAAGGCTGAAACTTAAAGGAATTGACGGAAGGGCACCACTAGGAGTGGAGCCTGCGGCTTAATTTGACTCAACATGGGAAACTTACCAGTCCAGACATAGTAAGGATTGACATGACCGAGAGCTCTTTCTGATTCTATGGGTGGTGGTATGGCCGTTCTTAGTTGGTGGAGCGATTTGTCGGTTAATCTGTTAACGAACGAGACCAAATACGCTATTCACACGGAGGTGATCCTCCGTGGCTAGCTTAGAGGGACTATGGCCTTTAGGCCAAGGAAGTTTGAGGCAATAATGTGTCCTGTGATGCCCTTAGATGTTCTCGGGCCGCACGCGCGCCTAATCGATGTATTCAACGAGTCTATAGCCTTACGACAGTGCCCGGTAATCTTTGAAATTTCATCGTGATGGGATAGATCATTGCAATTGTTGGTCTTCAACGAGGAATTCCTAGTAAGCGCGAGTCATCAGCCGCGCTGACTACGTCCCCGCCTTTGTACACACCGCCCGTCGCTCCTACCGATTGAATGGTCCGGTGAAGTGTTCGGATCGGGCGACGCGGGCGGTTCGCCGCCCGCGACGCCGCGAGAAGTCCACCGAACCTTATCATTTAGAGGAAGGAGAAGTCGTAACAAGGTTTCCGTAGGTGAACCTGCGGAAGGATCATTGTCGAAACCCGCCAGCGTAACGACCCGCGAACGAAGTTGCAAACAACACCGGAGGTGGTGGTGCATCCTCGCCTCGCCACCCCCGTGTCTCGGAGCGGCCAGTCTCGTCGTCCTCCGCCCGTCGGGTGGGGTGAGATGCTGATCAACCTCTTCGAGGCAAACGAACAAACCCCTGGCGCGAATCGCGCCAAGGAATCGAAAAAAAAGGGCACGTCTTCGTCGCCGCACCGTTCGCGGTGTCGGTGCTTCAGTGATGCTCTCTTTGTCGCAAAATACAGAACGACTCTCAACGGATATCTCGGCTCGTGATCGATGAAGAACGAGCGAAATGCGATACTTGGTGAATTGCGTAATCCCGTGAACCATCGAGTCTTTGAACGCAAGTTGCGCCTGCCATTAGGCCGAGGGCACGTCCGCTCGGGTGTCACGCATCGTCGCCCCCATCCAACCATGAGCCTCGAGCTCGGTTGACCGGCGGAAATTGGCCTCCTGCGCGCCACAGCCGCTGGTTGGCCTAAATTCGAGTCCTCGACGACATCATCGCGACGATCGGTGGTAATGCCGTAAGCAACCTCGTTCGAGTCGTGCGTCCGTCGATCGAGACCTTGAACCCTTTCGGCATCGTAAGGACGGTGCTCGCATCGCGACTTGTCAAAGCGGATTACCCGCCGAAGCATATCAATAAGCGGAGGAAAAGAAACTTACCAGATTCCCCAGTAACGGCGAGCGAACCGGGAAAAGCCCAGCTTGAGAATCGGGTCGGGCGTCCGAATTGGTCCGAGAAGGCCTCAGCGACGGATCGGCCCAAGTCCCCGGAAAGGGGCGCGGAGAGGGTGAGAGCCCTGTCGCCTGGACCTCGCCGCACCACGAGGCCGCTTCACGAAGTCGGGTTGTTTGGGAATGCAACAATCGGGCGTAAATTCTGTCCAAGGCTAAATACGGGCGAGACCGAGAAGCGAACAAGTACCGCGAGGGAAAGATGAAAAGGACTTTGAAAAGAGAGTCAAAGAGTGCTTGAAATTGTCGGGAGGAAGCGGATGGGGCCGCGATGCGCCCCGGTCGGATGTGGAACGGCGAGAGCCGGTCCGCCGATCGGCTCGGGCGTGGACCGACGCGGGTCGTGGCGGCGGCCCAAGCCCGCCTTTGATACGCCTGGAGACGTCGTCACCGATCGTGGATTCAGCACGCCGCTCGGCGTGCTTCGCACCTCGCGCGCCCGGCGTCGGCCTGCGGGTCTCATTCGCCCGTCTTGAAACACGGACCAAGGAGTTCGACATGTGGTGAGTCAACGGCTAGAAACCTGTAAGGCGCAAGGAAGCTGATTGGGATCCTCGCGGTGCACCGCCGACCGACCTTGATCTTCCGAGAAGGGTTCGAGGAGAGCATGCCCGTCGGACCGAAAGATGGTGAACTATGCCCGAGCGGGCGAAGCCGAGGAAACTCGTGGAGGCCCGCAGCGATACCGACGCAAATCGCTCGTCCGACTGGGTATAGGGCGAAAGACTAATCGAACTGTCTAGTAGCTGGTTCCTCCGAAGTTTCCTCGATAGCCGAGCCCTTAGCGAGTTCTATCGGGTAAAGCCAATGATTAGAGGCATCGGGGCGCAACGCCTCGACCTATTCTCAAACTTTAATAGGACGGCGCGGCTGCTTCGCTGAGCCGCGCCACGGAATCGAGAGCTCCAAGTGGGCCATTTTGGTAAGCGTAATCGGCGATGCGATGAACCGAAGCCGGGTTATTGCGTCAATCGCAAGGCTAAACTCTAGAACCCAAAGGGTGTTGGTCGATTGACACAGCAGGACGGTGGTCATGGAAGTCGAACTGCTGGCGAGTGTAATAACCACCGCCAATCAATTCAGCCCCGAAATGGATGGCGTTGCCGACCTATACCCTATTGTGCAAGGCCAGCCCCCGATGAGGAGGGGATGTTACGCCGCAAAACCCGGGCGCGAGCCCGGGCGGAGCGCCGGTCAAAAGCAGATCTTGGTAGTAGCAAATATTCAAATGAGAACTTTGAAGGTCAAGAGGGAAAGGTTCCATGTGAACGGCACTTGCACACATGGTTAGTCGATCCCAAGAGACGGGAAGCCTGGTCCCGACAATCAAGGCCCAGCCAGCGAGCTTCAAAGGAATCGGGTTAAATTTCCTCGAACCGACGCGGCGGGCACGATCAACGCTAGGAGTCCGAGACGCCGCGGGGCCTCGAAGAGTTATTCCTTTTTCGCGAACTACCGCCCACTCGAAACGGCCACCGTAGGTAGGTCCACTGGCCGGAAGAGCACCGCACGTCATGGTGTCCGCAGGCCGGGCGGCCCTTGAAAATCCGGAGGACCGAAAAGTCGTCCCGCTGCCGGGCCGCATTTCATAACCGTGATCAGTTCCGGCAGAACAGCCCGTCAATGGAACAATGTAGGCAAGGGAAGTCGGCAAATGGATCCAGAATCCCTGAAAAGGATTGGCTCAGGGTCAGCACGGGTCCTGGGCCCAACTCCGCTTGGCCGCCACGCATCGCCGAAGCCGCCCCGCATGAGAGCGTCGTCGCCAAGGTCGCCGGGGATTTGACCGAACGGTTTCTCGGGTCCTTCCGGGCACATTTAACAATGACTCAGAATCGGTACGACAAGGGGAATCTGACCGCTTAATTAAACAAAGCATTGCGATGGTCTCGCGATGCTCACGCAATGATTTCTGCTTGCTCAATGTCAAAGTGAAGAAATTCAACCAAGCGCTGTAAACGGCGGAGTAACTATGACTCTCTTATAGTAGCCAAATGCCTCGTCATCTAATTAGTGACGCGATGAATGGATTAACGAGATTCCCACCGCCCCGCTTACTATCCAATGAAACCACGCCCAAGGAACGGCTCATGTAATCATGGGAAAAGAAGACCCCGTTGAGCTTGGACTTCTAGTCCGACTTTGTGAAATGACTTGAGAGGTGTAGGATAAGGGAGCTCTCGGCTAAATTGAAATACCACTACTTTTAACGTTATTTTACTTATTCCGGGATCAATTTGAGGATAGGGCACCATTCTTTTTGACCCAAGGTTTCGCCCGCACCGACCGATCCCAAAGCCAAGACATTGTCGTGGGAGTTTGGTCAAGTGCACATCCGTTAAAAGATAACGCCAGTGTCCTAAGATGAGCTCAACGAGAACGTAAATCTCTTGTGGAACAAAAGGGTAAAAGCTCGCTTGATTCTCGATTTTAAAGATTTACACGAACCGCGAAAGCGCGGGCCTATCGATCCTTTAGACCTTCTAATTTGAAGCTAGAGGTGTCGTAAAAGTTACTACTGTGGATAACCGGCTTGTGTGCCCAACAAGCTCATAGCGACGCTGCTTTTGATCCTTTCGATGCCGGGCTTCTTCCTATCATTGTGAAGCGTAATTCACCAAGCGTTGGATTGTTCACCCACCAATAGGGAACGGAGACGGCTTTAGACCGCCGTGACAAAGGTAGTTTACCTCCATCGATGGCCGCGCCGCAATAGTAATTCAACCTAGTACGAGAGGAACCGCTGATTCGCACAATTGGTCATCGCTTGGTTGAAAAGCCGCTGGCGCCGGTTACCGCGGGCGCCGGATTGGCGATCGAACGCCTAAGTCGGATCCGGCTGGCGAAGCGACGCACGCCACTGCCAGCTTCGACAACACGATCGCAGAGGGGCTTCGCCCCAAGGGCACGCGGTCGTAGGTGCGCCGTCGCGCGACAAGTCGCCAGCGCCCTCGAGCGTGCATTCCCACCGAAGCATGCGGTAGAATCTCTTTGCGCAGACGACTTTAACACGCCGACGGGTATTGCGGCGGCAGTGGCCTTTGCCGCCACGCATCCATCGAGATCTCAGCCTTTGTCGTCTTCGGGATTCGCCCCTCCCTATCGCCTATCCCCATCCCCAGTAGTTCATTGCACGACTCTACTCGGGTCCCTGTGGGGGGACTTGTAAGGAGTTAGTTAAACACCGTCCGCCCCTTCGTGGAACATGGCACAACGGGCCTTTGTTGTGCGCAAAAGGCCCCATCAGCAGGACTCCGGACTTGTTCAATTTTTCATCGCTACGCGTTTCATGGACCCAACATTCGCTTTTGTATTTGTTTTGGGCCAACAGAAAATCTTCGCTAAAACACTAAGTCACTAAGTGGAAAGCGGCACAAAAAAACCCCTTCTGAGACATGTGGGAGTTTCCATCGCTTCAGACCTTGGTGCCTCTTGATGGAGCCACGAGCACCATCGACAACTACTACCGCTGGTGCGTGGTTGGCCAAAAAGTGTCCTGCTTGACATATGGAAACTAAAAAAACGTGTCCCTATTTCGCATACATGTATGTCGCCTCAGTAGCGATTGACCAAGTTTTTTAGCTTCTGGGGAAGAGACATTGAGCGAGCAGGGTTATCCAGTAATGCTCACGCCCATCGTGATGCCCGGCGTATGTTCCCCCACCACCGGTTAGGGTTCCATGCTGTTCGACGATCCATCCCCATGAGGTATCCCTAATACTAAGTCATCATGGTGAGTTTGCAGTCGTCCCCCAATACCAAAGGTAGAATTCAAATATCATTATATGTTCTAGACCCAACAATGAATGAGTTGTCCCTCCCTCCCCAATCCAAGGGTAGAATTGATAGCCAACAATGGATGAATCCTCCTGGCCCCTCCCCCTCGAACAAGAGCCTCCAAGACCTTGGTGGCTCTGATGTGGAGCTCTGACACCACTCCAGAACCTTGATGCTTGGATGTGCGGAGCCTCGAGCACCATCTGCACCTTGGTGCATGGATGCGGGAGCATCGGACACACATCGCAAATTATGCCCTTGGTTGTGGGAAGCCCTGAGACCACCCAAGACCCTGCTAAGGATGTACGGAGCTCTGACACCGCCAACCTAGGCCCTTGGTCGCGGCGGGAGCCTCGAGCACCATCTGCACCTTGGTGCTTGATGCGGGAGCCTCGAGCACCACTGCACCTTGTGCATGGATGAGCTGGAGCCTTGAGCACCAAAGCTAAAGTTGGGCCCCTGCAAAGCGGGAGCTGCAAAAAAGTGTCCCCATTTCGCACACATGAATGTCACCGTAGCGATTGACCAAGTTTTTTAGCTCTTTAGGGGAGGTGATATTGAGCGAGCAGGGTTGTCCAGGCACGGCCCACGCCCACCGATGCCCGGACGTCGGTTTCCCCCACCGCCGGTTAGGTTCCCTGGCGGTGCTCCGGCGATCCGTCCCGGCGGTGTTCGGCGATCCGTCCTGCGGTGTTCGCGAACTGCTCGGTGAGCATAGGCCCTTGGTCGCGCGGGAGCCTCGGCACCATCGGCACCTTGGTGCTAGGATGTGCAGAGCCCTGACACCATCCAAGAAACTGCCCTTGGCCATGAAGGAGCCTCGGCCATCGGCACCGTGCTTCGATGTGCGGGAGCCTCGCACCATCGGCAACCCAGGCCCTTGGTCGCGGGAGCCTCGGCACCATCAGCACCTCGGAATGATGCGGGAGCCTCGACACCGCCGGCAACCCAGGCCCTTGGTCGTGGGGAGCCTCGAGCACCATCGGCACCTTGGTGCTTGATGTGCGGGAACCCCGGCACCATCGGCAACCTAGGCCCTGGTCGTGCGAGAGGCTCGGGCACCATCGGCAACCAAGCCCTTGGTCGTGCGGGAGCCCTGCACCATCGAGAAAATAGGCCTTGGTCGTGCGGTGCCTCGCCGCCATCGGCCCCAGGTGCCGGATGTGCGGGAGCCTCGACACCATCGGCAAACCAGGCCCTTGGTCGTGCGGGAGCCTCGGACACCGCGGCAACCTAGGCCCTTGGTCGCGGGAGCCCGAGCACCATCGACACCTTGGTGCTTGATGTGCGGGAACCCGGCACCATCGGCAACCCAGGCCCTGGTCGTGCGAGAGGCTCGGGCACCATCGGCAAACTAAGCCCTTGGTCGTGCGGGAGCCTCGGGCACCATCGGTAAAATAGGCCCTGGTCGTGCGGGGCCCGGCCACCATCGGCACCTCGGCCCTTGGTCGCGTGGGAGCCTCGGCCACCATCGGCACCTGGTGGCTCGATGCGGGAGCCTGGGCAGCATCGCACCTCGGTGGCTAGGATGTGCGGGAGCCTCGGACACCATCGGCAACTTGGTGCTTGGATGTGGGAGCCTGGCACCCATCGGCACCTTGGTGCCTGGGATGTGCGGGCTAAAGAAGAGTGTCCGCATTTCGCATACCGAATGTTGCCCGCAGCATATTGACGAAGTTTTTTAGCTCTTGGGGTAGAGATCCGCTGCCCTCGGCGTGCCCCCTCCGAGCCGAGGTGGGTGCGTCTAGCCTCCCCATGGGGGTCGGTCCCGCAACGACTCACCACGGGGTGAGTCGGTCGCCGGCGGTGGTGGCTGGGTGACAATTTTCGGCCGGTCAAGCCTGTGCCCATAGAAATGTAGCCAACGACTCCAAGACCAAGTTCCCTATTCGGGCAAAGATCTCTTGGGGTGGCTTATGCTATGGGCTCGAGCTTGGCTTGCCCTTTCGCCCCGTCACGGGACGCCTTGTGCATCCTGTCGGCGACCACACGGTGCCTTGGCCTTGCCAAGCCTTTGCCCGCATTCGAAACTGCCCGCGACCCTAGTACCAAGTCCCTTGACGGCAACGGCCCACTGGGGGTGTGTTGAGTTTGTAGGCTCGGTCTTGGCTCGACCAAGTCCCGGTGGACTTTTCCCTCGTAGTTCTCGTGCAAGCGGTTGTGGTGCGCCCGTTCGTTGTTCCGCTCCCCCACCATTCGGTTGGGTGGGCTGTTGGCGGTGTGCGGGCGCTACTACTAGTACGCACAGGCATATGAGTGGCGTTTTGTGTGTGTATTGGCAGGCTCCATGCTACTCGCATCGAACCGTCGATCCGCACTCTTCATTAAGTCCCCTTGTTGTAATCGAACTCTGGGTGCGATCGATCCCGTGGTGCGTACCTGCCGATGGAATTATGGATGTGTTGCCGTCCCTTCTCCATCCCGTGCCCTTCGGGTGCGTGGTGGACCTCAATCGTGCCTTGTGTCCCGAGTGCGCCCCTTAAATCGGCGTGGCCTCGTCGGTGCACTGGTGCTCGATCGTGCTTTCGGATGCGGAAAATATTTTGAGAGTAGGGTTCAGCCCTCATCTCGATGCCTATGCATTTTGTCTCTTGACACGGACGATGCTCGTGCTCGTTATGACCTCTTCGTAGCTCACGGGGCATGTTGAGGGCCATGCGCGACGTCGCGGAATGCTACCTGGTTGATCCCGCCGTAGTCATATGCTTGTCTCAAAGATTAAGCCATGCATGTGTAAGTATGAACAAATTCAGACCGTGAAACCGCGAATGGCTCATTAAATCGCTTAGTTTGTTTGATGGTATTTGCTACCGGATAACCGTAGTAATTCTAGAGCTAATACGTGCAACAAACCCCGACTTCGAAGGGATGCATTTATTAGATAAAGGTCGACGCGGCTTTGCCTGCTGCTCGATGATTCATGATAACTCGACGGATCGCACGGCCTTTGTGCCGGCGACGCATCATTCAAATTTCTGCCCTATCAACTTTCGATGGTAGGATAGTGGCCTACTATGGT
>NW_026291204.1:0-54317 GCF_025698545.1 Gossypium raimondii | reverse complement strand
ATGTCTTATTACATGTTTTTAATTTGTCTTGTCCAAACCGAAATTAATTAGCTTTTAGTTTAATTAATTGTGTTTGTTTTAATTATAAGAATTTAAGTTGTCTAGATTGTGTTTAAATATGATTCAGCTGAATATTGAATAATTAAATTCATTTGCTCATGTTTTGTAGGTTGGCCGAATGTGGAAGGGAGCATTTAAGTTAGATGTGCATGCACAATAGGTTCAATGAATTTGGTGATACATGCATGATGAATGTTCAGCTAATTTCATTATTCCAAGAACCAGCATAATGCCGTTCACACATGGAGTTCACACTCATGGCTTTTCGGTTTGGAATGTTCACACCATAGGACTTTTCAAAATTGAGTGTTCACACTTCATTTGGCCATTCAAGTCCCTTTTAATTGCTGGTCACTTTTCAGCAAAAGCTACAAATTAAATGAGCTTATTTATGCACATTGACCGAATCTAGCTCATCCATGCACCATTCAAGTTGTCCAAGGTTCAATGTGAATTCTAGAAGCTTTCCAAGTTCAAATTAACCTAGCCAAGCCATTGAAGAATTCATTAGCTTAATTTTTAAGAAAATGTATGTGACTATTCGGCTAACTTAGTTGCTGATTATAAATAGCTGAAATTTCATTTTGTAAAGGACTTTTTGACATTTTAAGTAACGAATTGCTGCCAAATTTGTGAGGCATTTTCTCTCAAATTTCGTTCGAGACCCGTAAGACTTATCTAGCTTCTAGTGGCGTCTTTCCGAGTCTTTCTTTCGAACTTATCACTCCCCAACCCGAGTGTGGCGTTCACCATTGATACCTTTGGTTCATACTTTCCTAAGTATTGGGTCAAGGTCCTTATCACCCCAATTCCAATTCATTTAGGTCCTATAAGTTTCGGGTCGACACTCTTTTTAGTGTTGGTTCTTTCTTGACCTTTTTGAACCATTACCATTTCGTACCAAATCCCATACCATTTCGTACCATTTTCCGAATACCAAATCGCACCAAAACTAAAGACCATTCTTGAATTATTCCTAAACCAAACTCAACCAACCTAATCATACCATTTAGACTTAAACCAAATTCCACAACCTACTTTGAACGAACCTACCTTACCTCTTTGAACTTAATTACATTTTCTCTTCTTCTTTTCTAATACACTTCTACGTTTACGATCGGGAACTAAACGACTCGGGTTCAACTACTAAACCGAGATCGTATCGCTCTTAAGGTTCTAAACCTTGTGAACACATACTTCTACAAAAACTTCATCACAACCTTAGCATCGTTCATTGGATAGCCTCAGCCTCGACCCACTTAGACACGTAGTCTATTGCTACCAATATGTACTTCTAACCAAAAGACAGAGGGAAAGGACCAAGGAAGTCAATATCCCAATCATCGAATAATTCAACCTGAATGATGTTTGTTCGAGGTATCTCATTTCTATTGATAATGTTTCCAACCCTCTGGCATCGATCACAACTCCTTATGTAAGCATACGCGTCTTTGAATAGTGTTGGCCAAAAGAATCTAGCTTGCAATACTTTGGTCGTAGTACGTGTACCTCTGAAGTGTCCCCCGCTCAAAGCTATATGACAATGATATAAAATCTTATGTACTTCATCTTTTGCCACGCATCTCCAGATCATTTGATCTACACACTTTTTAAAAAAAATATGGCTCTTCCTAAAAATAGTACTTCACATCGTAAAGAAAATTTTTCTTTTGATGATACGTCTTATCAATCAGTATCAAACCATATGCTAAATAGTTAGCTATATCAGCAAACCAAAGGGTATTTTGGATATGATTTACCTTAAGTATGTGTTCATCTGGGATTGTCTCCTGAATATGTATAAGTGGGGAATTCCCTTATTGTGGCTCCAATCTAGACGAGTGGTCTACTACTACGTTTTCTACCCTTTTTCGGTCTTGAATTTCTAGATTGAACTCTTGGAGTAGAAATACCCATCGGATTAATCTCAACATAGCATTTTTCTTGGAAAGTAAATACTTAATTACTGAATGGTCTGTATAGACTGTCACTTAGGTACCTACAAGATAAGACCAAAACTTGTCAAAACCAAAAACAATAGCAAGTAACTCTTTCTCTGTTACCGTATAATTCAACTGAGCTCCCGTCAGAGTTTGACTTGCGTAGTAGATGGGGTGAAAAACTTTGTTCCTTCGCTAGCCCATAACAGCTCCTATCGCGAAGTCACTTGTGTCAGACATCAGTTTAAATGGAAAATCCCAGTCTGGTGTGACGATGATTGGTGCTGAAGCTAACCTATTCTTCAAATTATTGAAGGCTATCAAACACTCTTCATCAAATTTGAATGTCGTGTCCTTCTCCAATAATTTGCATAAAGGTTTAGCAATTTTGGAGAAGTCCTTGATAAATCTCTGATAGAAATCGACATGTCCCAAAAAGCTCCTAACACCTTTTATAGATGTTGGAGGTGGGAGTTTCTCAATAACATCTACCTTTGCTTTATCTACCTCGATTCCATGTCTCGTTATTCGATGCCCTAGAACAATACCTTCTCGTACGAGCATGTGAACGTTGTTTTGTGTTGATCTTTTGGTGCTACTGTAATCTAATTATACCCTGAGTATCCATTGAGAAAAAAGTAATAGTCTCACCCCGTGAGCCTATCCAACATCTAGTCTAAGAACGGTAAAGGAAAATGATCCTTCCTTGCTGTCTTATTCAGCTTTCAGTAATTGATGCAAATTCTCCATCCTATAACCGTTCTGGTTTGTATTAGGTCATTGTTTTCATTCTCTATGACCGTAATACCTCCTTTCTTTGGCACGCACTGACCAGACTTACCCTCAAACTGTTTGAGATGGGGTAAATTATACCTGCATCTAACCACTTAATGATTTCTTTCATTACCAAGTCCTTCATCATGGGGTTCAGTCTTCGTTGTCCATCAATCTTCCTTTTCTCACCATCTTCCAAGATGATCCTGTGCATGCATACAGATAGACTAATGCCACAAATATCAGCAATGGTCTATCTGATAGCCTTCTTGAATTGTTTCAACACTAGGATGAATTTTTCTTCTTGCTCTTCGATTAATTCCGCTGAAACAATCACAGGAAAAATAGAAGCGTTACCTACTAAATAAACATATTTTAAATGTGAGGGTAGTACCTTCAGTTCTAATTTAGGTGGCTCCTCGATTGACACTTTTGGTTCGGCATAATCCCTTTTCTCTAACTCCAAAGATTGAAAGCGGGATTGTGGATTAAATCCCTTTTGATTAGCTTCTAGCAAAGCTAAGAATTCATCTTCCTGTTCATCACTTGGAGGGTCTGATGTCAAAATTTACTCCAAGGGCCCTCAACAAAGTTAAGTTCCATTCCTCTAAACCAGGCACTGCAGAATAATCATCAATTGTGTCAGGAAATCGCATAGACTTCAAAACATTAAATGTTACCTGATCGTCCTGAACACGCATTGTAAGCTCGCCCTTCTGTACATCAATAAGGGTTGTTCCAGTTGCTAGGAAAGGCCTTCCTAGGATGATTGGCACCTCTTTATCTACTTCAAAGTCTAGAATAACAAAGTCAGTAGGAAAAATAAATTTGTCTACATGTACCAATACATCCTCGATTTTTCCTTCTAGATGTGCTAAGGATCGATCTGCTAATTGAAGTGTGACCGTAGTAAGATGAACTTCACCTATCCTCAATTTCCTAAATATTGACATGGTCATCAAGTTGATACCCACACCCAAATCACATAGTGCCTTACCATAATATGTTGCTTATAGTTTGTCTTGAAGATATGCATTGCATTCCTTCGTCAGGGCTACCATCTCAAGTTCTCCTAGTCTTCATTTTTTAGATAGGATATCTTTCATGAATTTGACATAGTTTGGCATTTTTTCAAGTGCTTAAACCAATAGAATGTTGATATGAAGTTACTTGAGTACGTCTAGGACCTTCTTGAATTCGACTTCCTGCTTCTACTTCTGAAGTCTTTGAGGATAGGGTGGTGGAGGTTTCTTTACTGGAACTGGTTGATTCGTCTTTTGTGGCAACTTTGCATCTAATAAAGTTGTTATTTATCAGAATTGACTGGTTCAAAAATTACCTTATCGGGTTTTGCAGATTCTGGTTCTGGTGAAACTAGAATTCCAACACTCGGTTGAACTTCCACTGGATCTTGAGCATCAGTTGGCTCCTCTTCAACTTCGATGATGTTGGGCTCTAATGTCTTTTTGCTCCTTAATGTCAACGCTTTACACTGCTCCTTCCTGGGATTCCTCGGATTCTTCGTATCACTAGGTAAAGAACCTTATGGACAGTTTCTAAGATCAGTGGCAAGTTAACCTACTTTATTCTCCAAATTCCTTAGAGTGGCGTCAGTTTTTGCCATATATGCCTTTAATAGGTTCTCTAAGCTATTGGAAGGTTCAGCTTGGGTTGGTTTCTGAACTTATTGGGGGAAAATAGGTGGCTGGGTCAATCTAGGTTGTGCATAAGTGTTATTGGTTCCAGCCCCTTTGTTTCACCAAGAAAAATTCGGGTGGTTTTGCCACGATGGGTTATAGAAATTGGATTGCAATCCTTGCATTCCTCGGGTTTGGTTCTAATTACCCATGTAATACATAGATTTTGGGTTTGATGGACATTTTTTGAACAAATGTCCTTCCCCACAATAGACACAGGCTAAATTTTTTTGGTGGCTGAGCTGTAAAACTGTTAAACCCATTAGTGGTAAAATTTTTAAGCATTGAGGAAATTGAAGATACCTGAGATGCAAGTGAAATGAGAGCGTCCACTTCATGTACTCCAGCGACTTGTCTTCCTGACGTTGTTCGATTGGTTAGCCATTGATAATTGTTGTTGGTAATCCTCTTGATGATTTCATAAGCTTAATTATAAGACTTAGAAAGGAGAGCACCATTAGGAGAGGCATCCACAACCATTCTCGTGTGAGCATTGAGACCATTATAAAACGTCTCCAGTTGGATGCAACGAGGGATTCCGTGATGATGGTACTTCCATAACAATTCTTTATACCTTTCCCATGCCTTATTCAAGGATTCATCATCCATTTCTTGGAAAGCAGTGATCTTGTTCCTCAACTTAGCATTCTTACAAGGCGAGAAATACTTCATGTGGAATCTTTCTGCTAACTCTTGCCATGTGGAAATTGAATTTGGTGGCAATGAGTTCAACCAGGCTTGAGCTCTGTCCCTTAGCAAGTATGGGAACAACTTTAATCGAAGTTCATCTTCGGGTACTCCAGCTAACTTGAAAGAATCGTTCACCTCTATAAACAGTCTTAAGTGAAGATGAGGATCTTCGATAGACATTCCACTGAATTGGCCAACTGTCTGAAGCATCTGGAACATGACTGGCTTCAACTCGAACTGTTGTGCTTTGATTTCGAGTATATACCCATATTAAGATCATGAAACACATGCATGGCATATTTCCTTAGAGCTCTATCCCTATCATCAGCAATAAGGATAGGATTTTGAGCAGGGTTTCTTCGTTTCCTTAACTCAAATTTTCAAAGTTCATCTCTTCGGTCCTTCTCTGACTTGCTTGTCTTCTTCGTTGTTAAAAAGTTCTTTCAATCTGAGGATCTACGGGGAGTAAATCGATAATTCGATCAATACTCATTAACACCTGAAACAACATAGAAAAAATTAATTAAGTTAAAATTGAACAGAGAAATAAACCAAAATGCAAAACTAAAAAATTCACAAATAATGACTTTTAAAAATAGTCCCCGGCAACGACGCTAAAAACATGGAACGACAAAAATGTGCAAGTGTACACAATCGCAACAAGTAACAAAGCGACAAGAAAATGTCGAGTTATTGTACCCACAGGTACTGTGAAAAGAATTATTTATGAATGCAGTTAAAAACACTTCGGTGAAGAAAAATATTTTGATTTGAGGAGGTGATTAAAAACTAAGATTTTTAACTAAGTAAAATAAATAAAATTAAAAGTTCCAATACACAATTTCAAAAGATAATTTTAATCAAGATGACATAATTGTGTTAGATTAATTACATTTATTCACTTAGAATTATTAAACTCATGTTCATGTTGTTACGAATAAATTCACAAAGAACTCAAGAATTTGCTAACTTATGAACATACTCATCTACCAAAATCCATTTATCTCTTGACTATATCTCTATGTCAATTCAACCGATTAAACAAATATAGTAAGCAAATGTGTTAATGCAAATACATACTTATGAAATCAAAATAATCTCTTGTACATATCTCTATGCGAATTCAAACAATTAATTCAATTTTCATAAGCACATAAAAGATTGCGTGAGGTAACAATGTATTTCTACCTTGAAACAGTTTAATCACAATAATCTTGCAAGTTATGTAAGGCTAATGTATTGTTAGATACCATTGCTAATTTAACCCTCAGCTACATTAGATGATTAACCATGCACTGATTAAGTATCGTGTCAATTAATTACAATTTCAATCCGTTTAAATAATTAATTCATTAGTTACCTTACAATTGTAATGCAAGAATAACTTAGTCATAGTTTTACTTAATCAAACATCTTACCAAGGCCTATAACAACATAAAAAATTAATAAATTAAGTGGACGAAATGCAATCAACCTAACACAAATTAAATTTAACCCATATTAATTAAATTAAACATATAAACATCACAAATATTCATAGACATGTTCATAACAACAACAATAAAATTAAAAGGATAAGGAACAAGAATCAAATCCAGTGTTTCTCCAAGGCTTGACTAGTTTACTCCGCTCCTCCTTCTCCGCTTATTCTTATAGAACCGAGGCTTCCATGAACATTTGAATGCTGCTCCAAATAGTGCTTGAAGGACTCTTTTTCTAGAGGTGAAATTGGCAAAGGAATGGGGAAGAAAAGGAAGAACAATGGAAGGGATTTGAAGAGAGAAAGTGAAATATAAGTGAAGAGATTAGAAGTTTGAGATGTGTTTGAAGTGAGCAACCAAAGGGAGTATTTATAGGTTGAGATGGCTGCTAAAAATAGAAAAAATTAGAAGCCAAAGACTCCCCCCATGGCTGGCTACATTTGTGACATGGTTGAAGGTTTCAAACATGCCATTTTTAGGTAAGGGCAAATCTAGAAAGCCATGAATAATAGAGGGGTTTGAATGCAAATTGAAGGAGTCCTCAAGGGCCATTTTACAAGCCAAATAATTAGCCAAACAAGCTGATTGGGTCAGCATGTGGGACGGTTTCGGGTAGCCCCGTGCTTTTTTCATAATTAATTAATTTAACCCAAATTAAATTGGATTAAAATTAAAAATAATTATATTATGAACTAATAGTCATAATTTGGACTGTCTTAGGCTGAAAAATTAATTTGCTTTGATGCTTCAAAATTGCTTCTCGATTTTGTGCTTTTAATAGTGTCTACCAAATCATTTTTTGCCCTTTGTGCAAATCTGTCGAAAATAATCAAAGTTAATGAAAATTTGATATAAAATTAATTAAAACTAAACATGTTAATAATTTTAGTGCAATTTAATTATTTTATAATAATTATATATTTTTTGACAAGAATATTATATTTTTTTGACAAGAATATTACCAAAACTGCATGCATTTGAGTAAAAAAGGGCATGAAAAAGTGTGTGTATTTTCGTGTTTCCAAACTTGTGCCATTCCATTTTTGAAGTTGGTTTCCCACATAGTAAATAGATTCGGGATTAGATGGACATTCTTCAAATGTGTGACCATCACCACAGTAAACACATGTGATGTTCTCAAACTGACCTGGTTACTAACTTGTAATGTTAGTGTTGATCCATTAACAAAAACATTCTTAAGCATGGAAGTCATAGTAGATACCTGAGCTGCTAAATATGTAAGAACATCGACTTCATGAAATCTTGCCACTCTTCTTCATATGGTTGCTTGATGAGTAAGTCATTGGTAGTTGTTACTCGAAATTCTTTCAAAGATCTTGTATGCCTTATTGTATGACTTTGAAAGAAGAGGTTTGTTAGCTAAAGCGTCTACTAGCATTCTTGTGTAAGCATTGAGACCATTGTAGAAGGTCTCAAGTTGAATGCAATAAGGAATCCATGATGAGGGCATTTTCATAATAACTCCTTTTTATTGTTCCCATGCCCCATACAAGGACTCATCATCGAATTGTTGAAATGTAGTAATTTCATTTATGAGTTTAACATTCTTACTTGATGGAAAATACTTCATCAGAAAATGTTATCCAAATTCTGCCATGTGAAAATAGAATGGGGAAGTAAGGAATTCAACCATGCTCGTGCGCGACATCACAACAAATATGGGAAAAGCTTCAATCTTAAGGTATCTTCAAATGTTCCTAGTAACTTGAAAGAGTTGCTTACTTCCATAATTAACCGGAGTTGCATCTTTATTAGGCATCCCACTGAACTGTCCCATTGTCTGCAACATCTGGAACATCACTGGCTTTAACTCAAACTAAGGGGCCTCAACCTCGGGTCTTACAATCCCTGGATTGAGTTTACTAAACAAAGGCATAGCATACTACCTAATTGCTCTATCTCTGTCATCAGCAACGAGGGTCAGATTTTGATTATTACAGTATGTGTCTTCTCTCAAATTTTGATTCATCTCTTCACCTTGTCATTACGCTGATCGCTCCCTTTCTTCGTTGCCTAAAGGTACACGTTCAATTTCTGGGTCAATTGGAAATAGACGGATAATTTGGTCTATGTTCATGAATCTTGAAACATCATGAAAACTAAATAAGTTAAAATAAAAATAAAAATAAACCAAACTGCAAAATAAATATCATCACAAATAATGACAAATACAGTCCTCGACAACGACGCCAAAAACTTCTTGCCACGTGATTACATGCAAGTGTACACAATCGTACAAGTAATAAGTTAAAGAGTATCGTCTCCACAAGGATTGTGTGGTAATTATTTGTAAATTTAAATTTTGATCAATTTTGTTAAACAAAATAAAGAAGAATATCATTGATGGAAAAGTGACAGTTTATATTCAAAGATGAAATTAATATTCAAATACCCATAAAATGAAACAATATACATTGCAAAAAATTATCACCAATTGAAGTCCATGTGATGGCATTATCATCCTTTCAACCTATACCTATCTAAGACTTAAAGACAACCAAAATTCATCATACTTTCCTTTAGCCAAACTATTCCTAAAAGATAACAAAATAACATACATTTAACATAAAATCCATGAACTTAACACATTCCCATGGAAATAATAAAATATCATGAAATTAATTATAAAACCACAGAAAGTATTATATTTATAATCAGAATTAGCAGAATTTATAAATAAAAGAGTATTGAAATATCTATATATTTTGGATTTTATAGTGTGAAAACAACGTTTACTACACACTAAACTGATTAGTGGTAGTAGTTACGTTTGGAAGACGATTAGGCAAGTCTTTTCTCAGATTTTAAGGATGGTAGTGATACCTTCTAACCTCCACACTAAGCCTTGTCTTCATTGTCTGTGCTATATAACGTTGTCAATAAAAATCCTGCATTACTTTTCTTTCCCCTACGTTCTTTCTTGAGTCTTTGAAAAATTTTAAGGAGTTTTTGCTAGTAAAGACGAAGAAGGGTTCCAGTAGCTAGTCAAGGTGCCCTTGTTTAGTACTAGCTGGTAATTTCTAGGAAACCTTTAGGTTGATGAAAAGGAATTTACGTCTTTGCTTTAATTCATGCATGATCAAACTTTAATAGATAAATGGTCTGATAATTATGATTGTTTCTTATTTAGCTTAAGAAGCTAGTGAAGGTCCGAGCACTCGAGGCAAAGGACCAGTAGAGTAGATTCTTGTCACACCGCAAATCTTACGGATCCAAGCTTAAGGCGTAGAGTTGTAAAGTTATTTGATTGGCGTAGTTCAATCCTCCACTTAAAGTTTTCTGACATATTGGAAGGTGGTGTATAGTAACCACCATAAAAGTGATTAAAGGTTTTATGCTATTCTTATTTTTTTATATAAGAGAAGGGTATATCAAGTGAAGTATAAACTAATTGAGTGACCGTCATATGCATAGTACGCCCAGTTTGTTTGAGTAGTGTGATTGATACGGCCACGCCCCAAGTCACATCTAGCTCGAGCAAGGAGCCTTTGGAGTTGCCTCAAGGTACTATCACCTGAGCACGAGCCAAGCGCTTCAAAGATGCTATTTTGACTTTAGTGGATAAAGTGTGGGGATAGACCTTGGCTGGACACATCGAGGAGGCTTGGGCTTGCCCAATGAGATCTCCGTGAAATTTGTTGCGAGCTGAACTAAGCTTAATTTCATCTCAATGAGCTCAAATCAGCTCAATTTAATTTATGCATTTTTATAGCTACTGTAATAAATTAATTGGGTTAGTTTAATTAGTTAGTTCAACTCAAATAAATGTTAAGTATTTAATTTGTCAAATCTGGACATGTTAATTATGTGTTAAATATGTTTTATTTTAAAGCATGCTTTTAATGCCTTAGTTAGTACATATAATTAATTTTTCTTAGCTCATTACATCATTTTAATGTGTCATATTTCAGCCAAATTTATGAGCAGGTTTAATGTGTCTTGTTGCTACCTATTTTTAATATGTCTTAACATAATTTAATTTGCTGGGTTTAATTGTTCCAGGAACATACAATGAACGACACATATGCATGGATGAAGATTAATTCCAGTGTGCTGATGGTTGAGATCTCCCAAGTGACTATTCGGCCAAAGGAGCTGCTGATTTCTCTTCCCAAGTTGACCATTCGGCTGAATAATGCTTTTCACATTGCTGGAAGTTCTTTCACATGACATGGCTGTTCGGTTTTGTGTTTTCACACACAAAAGGCTGCTCATATCCTAGCTTTCACACCTAATGGCTATTGCAGTACTAAAGACATTTTTAAAAATCTTCAATGTTATTTAGCTAACCAAAGCAGCACACTTAATACATTCAGGCACTATGCCCGAATCTAATTGAGTCCCATTCAGCTCCCAAGACACCTCACTTAAATTCCAGCTAAAACCAGCCATTTGGAGCTGACCATTAATGTCCTCTATGCATGGGAACCTTCAAGGAAGTTGCTTGGAATTTTTCTAAAATTTTAGAACTGATTAAAATCTGAATCAAATGTCTATTCGGCTACTTGAATGATATTCTTTTATTTTTGTGAGATTACTTCTCTCAAGTTTTGTTCAAAGACTTAGTGATACGGGGTTACGCGCGGACCAAGATCGAGTTGCCAAGTCACGGGAAACTCCTACGAAAAACCCTAAACAATCAGATCTGAAACGAAACAAAAAATTAAAATATTAGAATTTTGAATTTCAGATCCAAATAAAATCCCCAAAACAAAGAAAGAATCAAATTGAGAATAGAAATAAGTGTTAATAAGGGTTCTTGAAACCCTAAAAGAGATTGCGATTCTACCCAATTGAACACCAAGATAGTTTTCCCCAAATTTCGGCAATCTAATTTCACCCAAAAAGAGTATGGAAGAACCCTAGAAATTGGGGATTTTGGGTTGATTCCTTAAGATAGAAAAAGGTGAAAACACAATAAGAACAGAAAATAAATTAGATAAAGATTCAAAGACAAGTAGAAATAAAGAAAGAATTGACAAGAAGAAATTAAAAGATAAGTCCTAAGAAGCCTTGAAATCCCTAAAGATCTCACAACTCCTTCAAACGGCTCTAATCTCCCTCCAAAGAATATCAATGGCAAGAAGAAGGTGAAGATGGCTCCCACAATCAAAAGATTGTTAAAACAACTTCTAAAGAAAACTCAAGAGAATTCGCACTTAAATAAATCGATATTTTGATATAATTGAGAAGTTCTTTACAAGGTGGCCACCATGCCTTTAAATAGGCCTCATAACTAGTCCTAATCTAATTAGAAAACTAAAATAAAAAAACTCCTAATTATTTTAATATGGAAATTCAGTCAAAGGTCTTTATTTGGGACTCTTGGACTGAATATTTACATAAAAATTTAAACTAAGTAAATGATACGACCACGCCTCGGGCACACGTTTGGACCAGCTCCCTAAGCATTGCTTGCAAACCCATGCGAGCTGAATTAGTTCAATTCCTTCTCATTGAGCTCCATTTAGCTCGTTTCCAGCTCACTCGATGATGCGATCCGGCCCGGGTTAATCGAGTCGTTTCACGTAGTTGCCCGATCGTCGACGAGGAGTTTCGTACCAAAAGGATGGTTTGTTTGTAATCGGCTAAAAATATGTAGTAAAGTGATGGATATAGGTTCACAAAGGGGTAAGTAGGATATGGATAGGTTTGACAACAAGGGAATGGAGAAAGATAGCTAATTTATTTTTCTCGGTTTAAGGATAAAATAATAAAGATAAAATATAAGATATTCGGTGGGGATGGATAAGTGAACTTAAACACCAGAAACGATTCAACACTAAAGAGTGTCACCCGGTTTCTATTTGGTTAAGGTGGATTTATGAATTGTAGAAGGGTTGAACGCCACACCAACGCAAGGTGATAAGTTCAAAAGAGAACGATAGACGCCACTAGCACGCTAGATAAGTCGATCGAAACTCGCATTTAATTTAGAGAGGAGAAAACTCACTCTTTGAACAAAGTTCATTCAAATGATCAAAAGTCAAAAGTCCTTTTACAATGAAAATGAACAACTATTTATAGTGTTCACTAGGTAGTGAATGGCCAAAACAAAGACTTAATGTCTAAGTAATTAATTAGGCTAGAAAATGCTAGAAAATTTTGGAAATAAAAACTAAATTGCTGGAGCTAAATTCAAATTTGAATTTGAAGCTCAAGGGCGATTTCTAGAAGAGCAAATGCACTTAGAGAAATGGCAAGACTAGGTTCAACCAATTGAGCTTAAATGAGCTCATTAAAATGTAATTCTTGGTGAAAAGAGACCAGCATTAAAGGTGAACGTGAACAGCCTTGAAGGTGTGAAAAGGAGTTGGAAAAAGTCTTTGAAAGTGTGAACAATGATCACCAAATGGTCCTTGGTGTGAACTCCAAATGTGAACGCATAGTCATTGCTTTGGGAAGTGCATCGGCCACTTTTGGAGAATAAATTTAGTTGCTCTTCTTGGCTGAATAAACACCTTGAATTATCATAAAATGAGCCATATCCATGAATCCAACCATTCATGTATTCACCATTCATGTATACTCCCATACGTTGTATTGAACCATTCATGCACTTGGACTTTAATGCTCCTTCATGCATTCACCATCCTACAAGAAAAACATGAACTAAATTAAGTGCAAATGTATATTTGGGTGAACTAAATGGTATTAAGACAAATTAAATATAATCCAACCACCTAATTAAATTCGCTAACACAACATAATTATAACATGTAATAAGTGACAAGTAATTAAGAGTCAGTAACTAAATTAACTAATTAACTTAAATAATTAATTTATTCCAACAAATAAAATTAATTTAGCTAAAGAGCTAATAATGAGCTGAATTGAATTTAAACCAAGCTCAAACGAATGAATTAAGCTCATGTGAGCTAAAATAAAATTCGTGAGTGAACCAAGCTAAATGGAGCTTGAGGAGTGAATTCAAGTGAAATCAAGGCGTCCTTGGCCGTGGTCGTATCATTCCCCTTCTTTGAAACGACTTGTCCTCAAGTCGAGCCGTTGGTTCACTCGATCATAGCTCTGCTTACTCATCTTTCCTCGATCAAACGGAATCGAACACAAATAAAACAAACCACCAAACTATTTTGTTACATCTTCACCATACAAAGTCTCATCAAACGAAGGAATTATTTTAAATGAGTAATCACAAATCATCAAGAATTCATTTGAGCAAATATGTGGCCCAAGTACCATTTGGGTAGAACATTCATAATCCTTGCAAGAAGGTATTTTCCAAATTTCATACCCACAATCGATTGAACAAAGCTTTTTGAAGTTATGATTTTCCACTTAATCGGCTTAAATCTTGCATAGTTAAGCTTAACAAAGGTGGCCATTGATCTTTCACCTTTTCAACAAACTTGTCATCAAGGAGAATCTTACCAAAAATTTTCAAGAGACATGTGGACATAATCAACTTAATCCGTTCATCGATCAAGCAAATAAACTCCTCACCACAACTTATTGAACACCAATTTTATCACAAATGATGAATGCACAAGAAAACCTTGCAATGGAAATTGAACGATTGGTTCTTCCAAAATCGCATCATCAACATCAAGCAAAACAGATGATTCATTTTAAATAAAGTGAACAGCTTAAACACATCACAATTTAAATACCTTGCAAAGAACCAATTCTTCAACAAAAGTTTATTACCAACCGAATAGGGCAGAGAAATTTTAAAGTTCTCGTAAGTCATACCTTGTTTACCTCGAGGGATGGAAAAGCAAGGATCATTTTTACCTTTGTCGATCATCATAAATCTTCTCTCCTCGGAAATGTAGTCTAATCGAATCTCTGTGGCTGAATTAACCTTAACGAAATGAAATACGAACTTCAAATACAACCACAAAAATGGATTAAGGAATGAATTTAAATTGAAATCAAATTTTTCATACCTCAGTCCTTATTCAACTCCCAATTATCAAAACAATAGAAATTGTTCACACAAAATTGATGAAGCTTGACTTTCCCATAAAACGAACCAAAATAGATTCCGGGTTTAAAAACTTGATTTTGAGTATTCATGCCAAAATGTAGCAAAAATTTCATTAAACCAAACACGTTAAACCAATGGGATTTTTGCATACACAGGGACAAACAGTTAAAGCTTTTTACATTCATCAATTCATACTTGCACAAATTCATGGATTTTCCACAAAGCGTTAATTGGTGCACAAAATTGTCACAAATGAAAAATTTAATCGCCTCTCGTGAAAAACCGTCATCACGCAAAATTAAATCTTTGGTTTGTTGATTGGAACAAAAATCAACCACATTCAGGGAGTAGCAATTAATCATACCAAAATAAGGAGAGCATTTAGAAATTAAGTCACTAAAAAGTATTTCAACAATTTTCAAACCTGGTGGTCGTGACTCGATCGTTAACATTTCCTCACCTCGCTTACCTTTGAACTCTTGGGGCACGTTTCATCTTCAACCTTACCTATATCGACCATATGAAAATGTCTTTCATCGAAAAGGTAGTGAAGTTGAAAATTATCGTTTGATATCTCGGGCACCTGGAAAGAAGAAACAGAACAAGAACAAGTTTCATATGGATTAGTTGAAATGCTCCTCACTTTTTCTGGTTTGTTTATCTCTTTTTCTCTCGTTTCTCTTCTAATCTCAACTTCTTTTTTTCTCTTTTCATTTCCTCTCTCATTTTCAATTTTATTTTCTACTTCACTCTCTTTTTGGATTTCTTTTTCTTTTTCAATCTTTTCTTCTTTTCTTTCGATTTCTCTTTCTCGCTTGCACTCTTGTTCAATCTCAATTTCTTTTTCGAATTCTTTCTCTTCATTTTCTTTTTCTCTCACTTTTTTGATTTCTTGTTCCTTTTCTTTCATTTCTTTTTTCGTCTCTCGATTTCATTCCATATATGCTCATTTTCTCTCATCAACATTTCTTGTCTTTCTTTTCTTCTTATTTCTTTTTCTTTTTGCCTCGCTCTTTCATTATAGGATGGAGATGTTGCAAATGAATCAGCACAAAATGACTCTCGTTGGGTATAATTAGAACGACTTTCATACAAAAAATGATCACCTCTTCGAGATTGATTCTTGGCGGACGAATACCTTGGTGCATATGAAGGACTACTTGTGATTCCTCGTTCGTCACCTTGAAAAGCTTCAAACTCAAAACTTGCTTTGCTTCGTCTTGAGTTCCTCGTTGAATAGAAATCCCGATAAGAATCTCTTAGCGAGTAGTCTTTGGACGCGTATTGCCGTGATGATCTCGACTCTATTTCTCGACTTGGCAGATTTTGTTTCCGTTGGGACTTTTCCTCCACTCGGTTCAAACGTCTTTTTAATGGGCTTAGTTCTTCCTCCAAAATTCGGCCCATCTCGTTCACCAAGTATTGAAATTCATCGGTAGAGAATTCTTCTTGAGACATGATTTAATTACTAAAAAAATGATTAAAACAAAACAAAAATTAAATACCTCACCACAAAAATCTCACGTTTCACTCGCAAAGAAAATTGGATAGCACACCACTCGTGTTTACGCTCGTTTAATGGCTTTTGCTCGCTCTAATGTACTCACCACTCTGCCTTTTTCCGCTCGTTTCACTCTCGTGAATTCGTATTTTGTTTCAAGAAGACTTATTACTGCTTAGAGGGTCGGCTTCAAATGGGTGCAAAGGATAACGTTAGGGTGTATAGGGTAGGCTGAAACAAGAAAAATAAAAATCAAAGTATGTGTGGCATTTTGGGGGGTAGAGGGAATGGTAGAATGAATGGATGCTCGGAAGCAAGAAGAAATAATAACAAAATAAAACTCACAAGACTTTTCACTCTTTTTTTTTATACTTTGAATTTTTTTTGTTTTTTTCAATCAAATTTTTTTTTCGATTTTTTTTTTGAATTTCCTCTTCTTCTTCTTTTTTGATTTTTTTTTCAATTACAATATGTTGAAATACAAAGGGAAGAGAAAAAAAATAAAATTACAACCTAAATTTTTTTTATTTTTCTTTCACGTTACGAACCTACTCCGAGCTTGATACGAACGTCGGCGCTCCTCATTTTAGTTGCTCTGATACCAAAGATGCGATCCAGCCCGGGTTAATTGAGTCGTTTCACGTAGTTGCCCGATCGTCGACGAGGAGTTTCGTACCAAAAGGATGGTTTGTTTGTAATCGGCTAAAAATATGTAGTAAAGTGATGGATATAGGTTCACAAAGGGGTAAGTAGGATATGGATAGGTTTGACAACAAGGGAATGGAGAAAGATAGCTAATTTGTTTTCTCGATTTAAGGATAAAATAATAAAGATAAAATATAAGATATTCGGTGGGGATGGATAAGTGAACTTAAACACCGTAAACGATTCAACACTAAAGAGTGTCACCCGGTTTCTATTTGGTTAAGGTGGATTTGCGGAATTGTAGAAGGGTTGAACGCCACACCAACGCAAGGTGATAAGTTCAAAAGAGAACGATAGACGCCACTAGCACGCTAGATAAGTCGATCGAAACTCGCATTTAATTTAGAGAGGAGAAAACTCACTCTTTGAACAAAGTTCATTCAAATGATCAAAAGTCAAAAGTCCTTTTACAATGAAAATGAACAACTATTTATAGTGTTCACTAGGTAGTGAATGGCCAAAACAAAGACTTAATGTCTAAGTAATTAATTAGGCTAGAAAATGCTAGAAAATTTTGGAAATAAAACTAAATTGCTGGAGCTAAATTCAGTTGAATTTGAAGCTCAAGGACGATTTCTAGAAGAGCAAATGCACTTAGAGAAATGGCGCAGCTAGGTTCACCAATTGAGCTTAAATGAGCTCATTAAAATGTAATTCTTGGTGAAAAGAGACCAGCATTAAAGGTGAACGTGAACAGCCTTGAAGGTGTGAAAAGGAGTTGGAAAAGTCTTTGAAAGTGTGAACAATGATCACCAAATGGTCCTTGGTGTGAACTCCAAATGTGAACGATAGTCTGCTTTTGGGAAGTGCATCGGCCACTTTTGGAGAATAAATTTAGTTGCTCTTCTTGGCTGAATAAACACCTTGAATTATCATAAATGAGCCATATCCATGAATCCAACCATTCATGTATTCACCATTCATGTATACTCCCATACGTTGTATTGAACCATTCATGCACTTGGACTTTAATGCTCCTTCATGCATCCACCATCCTACAAGAAAAACATGAACCAAATTAAGTGCAAATGTATATTTGGCTGAACTAAATGGTATTAAGACAAATTAAATATAATCCAACCACCTAATTAAATTCGCTAACACAACATAATTATAACATGTAATAAGTCGATAAGTAATTAAGAGTCAGAACTAAATTAACTAATTAACTTAAATAATTAATTTATTCCAACAAATAAAATTAATTTAGCTAAAGAGCTAATAATCAATTTGAATTGAATTTAAACCAAGCTCAAACGAGTGAATTAAGCTCATGTGAGCTAAAATAAAATTCGGTGAGTGAACCAAGCTAAATGGAGCTTGAGGAGTCAATTCAAGTGAAATCAAGGGCGTCCTTGGCCAGGGTCGTATCACTCGAGCTCAAGTCAGCTCATTCGAGTTGAATGCAGCTCAACCTCAACCCAATGAGCTTATTTTTAGCTTTCTTTAGCTTGCATTTATTTTCTTTGAAATAAACCATTTAATTTGTCTTCGGTGAATTAGTTGTTTATTTTAAGTTAATTAATTTGTTAAAATCGGACAAATAATTAATTAAGTGTTTTAATTATATCTAAATTAAATATTTAATTAATTATGATGTTTTAAATATGTCCGAAATTGTTAATATGTATGGACGAATTTAATGTGCAAATTATTGAGTTCATATCTTGCTAATTTAATGTGTCTCAAGAGCATTTAACTTATCGATGTTATTTGCTACTGTGTTCATGAATGGATTGGTGCAATGTATAGGAGTGTGCATGCACAATTGAGGTTCAATGGATGGCATTTAAAGGAGCACATGCATTTGGGACGTTCATGCAAGAGGGAGTTCTTGAAAGTTCATGTATTTGAACATTCATGGATCATATTTATGGGGAAAACACATGGGACGTTTCATGCATGATTCATGCATTTTCAAGATGACCATTCAAGTATTTTAGGCACATTAATGCCTCATTCACCAAGGGAGATGTAGGATCATTAAAGGGCTGCACATTCATGGAATTATGGAGATTCTTCAAGGCTAAGGATGCATGAATGCATCAAGTGAAGCATCATGATGGTTCGGCCAATTCATGTACAATTTTCAAGCATGAACCGAATTTTAATGCTTTTTGTGTGAACATGTTAAATACCTATGTGAACAGGATTTAAGTTAATGTGAACAACATAGATGCCGAATATCAATAGGCATTTTAGGCTTATAAATAGCTTACTTGTTTATTGTAAAAGGTTACAGAATTTCATTATTAAAACTTAATAGAACTTTTGTTCTTGTGAGGTTACCTCCTCTCTTCTTTCGTTCGAGTCTCGAAGCGACTTATCTAGCTTACTAGTGGCGTCAATCCGAACTCCATTGAACTTATCACTGAACCGGTGTGGCATTCAACCATATTATTATACCTTTGGTTCTTACCTCCATATAGGTAACGGGTCAAGGTCCACTTCTATCTTTCATCAAATTTCACCTTAAGCAATATAAGACTCGGGCAATACTTTTTAGTATTGAACATTCTTGACGTTTAAGTTCTATTTTCCATCTCCATCAATTACCTTTTTTCTAACCTACCTTGTTTCTATTCTAAACCGAACCTATCAACACCAAACCACTCATCTAAACCCCTCTCAAAGCTTCCGCAACCCTTAACCTAAATCACCCAATTTTGACAACTCCAACTACTCCTCGTCGACGATTGGGCAACTTCGCGAAACGACTCGATTAACGCGGGCCGGATCGTATCAGTAAATAAATAAATAAATGAAAATAAAAGTAAAACTTTACAACTTGGGCCACTTTGACAATTTGGCCTAATTTTCAACTAAGTATGTATGGATTTCTTGATTGGGCTGGGAATTTGCTTAATGGGCCTTGCCTTCAAGAATTTGGGCTTTTGTGACTCGTATCATTCCCCCCTTCCTCAAAAAGATTCGTCCTCGAATCTGAAAAATCAAATGGACTTGACTTTCCTCGATCAAACGGGACTAATGGCAACTGAGTCCACTTTATAAGCAGAATAATAAGGGTCGATTTACCTTTTCCATTTAATACAAACCTTCACTCATCGGGGCATAGTGTAGTCGAGCTCTTGGGCTCATGTAGTGTGATTTTATCTTTGCCTATGTTGATCGTTTGAAAGTGTCTTTCATTTGAGAGGTATTGAAGTTGAAAGTTATCTTTCGGTCTTTCGAACTCGAAAAGTAGCAACACAAGAAAAATTTATATCTTGGTTAGTGGAAACATTCCTCACTACCATTTCCTCGTCTTTTCTTTTGTTTCTTTTTCTAACTCATTTTCTCTTCTTTCTTCAACTTCTTTTTCAATTTTCTTGTCTGTTTCACATTCCTTTTCACTCTCAATCTCTTTTTGCTCTTTTCATTCTCTTTTCTTTTCCTCACTTGTTTTAACAATGAAATTTTTCGGTTTGATTTGGTCCTCATGGACTTGTTCGGAGTGAGCGGCACTAAGGTGATTTTCTTTCCTTGATGCTTGAAAGAATACCTACGACCATCGTGAGTGACCTTTCGATCCGTTGCCATGGTTCTCCTAGCAACAAATGGCGTGCTTGCATATGATACGATCTCAATTTAGTAGTTGAGTCCGAGTCGTTTGGTTCCCGATCGTAAACGAAGAAGTATATTAGACGAGAAGGAGTTAGAATATATTTGTGTACAAAGAAGTAAGATAAGTTTGTGCAAAGTTGGATGTGGATTTGGTTTAAGTCGAAATGGTATGAATAGAATGGAAGAGTTCAGTTTAAGATAATTAAGAAATGGTATTTGGTTTTGGTACGTTTTGGTATTTGGGAATTGGTACGAAATGGTATGGAATTGGTATGAAATGGTATGGTATGGTATTTGGTACGAATTGGTAATGGTTCAAAGAGGTCAAGAATGAACCAACACTAAAGAAAAGTGTCGACCCGAAACTTATAGGACCTAAATGAATTGGAAATGGTTGAAAAGGACCTTGACCCGATACTTAGGAAAGTATGAACCAAAGGTATCAAAGGTGAACGCCACACTCGGGTTTAAGGAGTGATAAGTTCGGAAAAGACTCGAAAGACGCCACTAAAAGCTTAGATAAGTCTTATGGGTCTCGAACGAAATTTGAGAGAAAATGCCTCACAATTTTGGCAAGAATTCGCTAATTAAAATGTCAAAAGTCCTTTACAAAGTAAAATTTCAGCTATTTATAAGCAACACCTAAGCTAGCCGAATGGTCACTTACATTCCTTAAAAATTAAGCAAATGAATCACTTAAATGAACTAGCTAGATTCTATTGAACATGGAGCTCCATTAGACACCTTCTAGATGAAGCATTGGACTTAGAAAAACTTGGATGATGCATGGATAGCTAGGTTCGCCAATGGGCATAAATTAGCTCATTTATGTTGTAACTTTTGGTGAAAGGTGACCAGCAATTAAGAGGATAATGAGCAGCCAATTCAAGTGTGAAAGCTCAACGTTGAAGAGTCATGGAGTGTGAACACATGGAACCGAAAAGCCAAGATGCATCCAAAAATGTGAAAGGAATTAATGGCGAATAGTCACCTAGGAATGTTGAATTCACTCACCAATTTGATGCATGTATCTCCAGTGCAATGTATCTAACATGCATGCACCTTGCTAAAATGAATCTTCAAATTCGCTAACCTTGTTAAGTGATCCCACACATTCGGCCAACCTATATAAATAAGAAGAACTAAAATTAATATGATATTTAGTGAACAAAATTAATATTAAAACCATGAAACATTAATTCGGTCAACTATATCACTAAAATCACTCATTAAATTCTAAGACTTTAAAGCAACTTAAAATCATGTAATAAAACTTGACATATTAAAAACATGCAACAAACATATTAATAAGTCGTAATAAACTAATTAAATCGACTTAAATAAATATTCACTATTAAATTAATGTCTAGTTGATATTAATTTGAATTGAAAAGGTTTGAGTGAAGTTGAGCTAATTCGAGCTCATTGAGCTGAAATGGAAGTTAATTCATTCGTATTAAAGTGCACGGATTGCTTTTCGAGTTGGTCCAAGCTTCCTCGATGTGACCAACCAAGATCTCGCCCCAAACTTTGTCAACTAAAGCCGAAACAGCCTCCTTGAATTGTTTAGCTCGTGATCGGGTGATGGGACCTTGGGGCAACTCCAACGGCTCCTTGTTCGAGCTAGGTGGGACTTGAGGCGTGGCCGTATCAGCATAGGCACTATGTCGCACACAACTTCGTCTTGATACTTACCGATAGAAAAGGCAATGCGCACTTGTTATATCAATGGCAAGAAGAAGGCTGAAGATGGCTCCCACAATCAAAAGATTGTTAAAACAACTTCTAAAGAAAACCCAAGAGAGAATTCTTGGAGAAAAAACTCAAAGAGAATTCTGCACTTAAACAAATCTGAAATTTTTGATATAATTGAGAAGTTCTTTACAAGGTGGCCAGCCATGCCTTTAAATAGGCCTCATAACTAGTCCTAATCTAATTAGAAAACTAAAATAAAAAAAACTCCTAATTATTTTAATATGGAAATTCGGTCAAAGGTCTTTATTTGGGACTCTTGGACTGAATATTTAGATAAAAAATTTAAACTAAGTAAATAAATAAATAAATAAAAATAAAAATAAAACTTTACAACTTGGGCCACTTTGACAATTTGGTCTGATTTTCAACTAAGTATGTATGGATTTCTTGATTGGGCTGGGAATTTGCTTATTGGGCCTTGCTTTCAAGAATTTGGGCTTTTGTGACTCGTATCACAACCTATCGAGCCATTGTGTTGAAAATTGTCCAATGCATGTACACTCCCTCAATGGGCGGCACATTGATGACAACTGTGTTGATCGAATGGTCACATGGAGAAGAGAAAAATAGTAGCTTCTTTAATGCTGTCCATGCTTGCTTTTGCATAGACAGAGAGGTTGCTTAGGAAAAGGCAGCTAGCAGCTCATCCTCCTTAAATGCGGTCCAAGCACAAGGCTGCACAATTAATTCAGTTTAGACACAATTTAGACTTTATTAAATTTGTCCAAACTTTGGACATAATTAAAACGTCTGAATCTAGGACACATTAAAAAAGTTGTACTAATTAGAACATATTTAATAGACTTAAGACATACTAATAACATACATAAAACATATTTAACATACATAATTAAATTTGTCCAGATTTTAACAAATTAAATACTAACAATTATTTGAGTTGAACTAACTAATTAAACTAACTCATTTAATTTATTCCAGCAGCCTAAAATGCGTGAAATTAAAATAAAATAGAATAGAATCTAGCTCAATGAGCTAGCATTAAGCTGAATTGAACTCCATTGAGCTGGGTCGAGCTTGCAAGGATGGCGAGCATCGCTTTGTGAGCTGAACCACGGGCGTTCCTAGCCGGGGTTGTATCATCCACTCTTCTTCAGAACTACTAGTCCTCAAGTCGAGCCATTGGTTTACTCGCAAGCATTCGCGCAGCTAGCCTTAGTTGAAATGGGCAAATGGAAAATGAGTGATCTGAAATTTATAGCCATGAGTTAGCAAGAAGCAATGCAAACAAATTTGCAATCCGAGCATGATCTTAACAAGACAAAAATAATGCATGCGAATGGACAGATGCAAATTACCATGTTTACAAACATGCAAACAAACTGATTTACTTGCCAATGCCTCGTCAAATGTTCGATACAAATATGGACATATTTTAAGGCATTCAAACTGATACGCCCCGGCCTCGGTGATGAGAGTCGAGTCGTTGATGTGCCCGATCGTTAAAATTAAGGAGTATGAGTTGAGGTTTTCAAGTCGGGTTGAAAAGAACAAATTGGCTGGAAACAAGAAAATATTTAAGTGATTAAAGAATGGATAGGGTAGGTTTGATTTCAAGGCTGAAGAAAGAACCGATATTATAAGCAATATCGACCCAAATCTTACGTTAGCTTGAAATGATGAAAAATTGTTAATCGTGACCCAATATCTATGAAAGATAAGAACCAACGATATAGGATTGAACGCCACACTTTAGTAAAGTGATAAGTTTGAAATTGACAGGATTGACGCCACAAGAATGTCTTGATAAGCCAATGGAGTCAAGAGAGAACAAAGGGAGTTGAAATACTCACCAATTGAACAAAAGTTCATAATTGATCAAAGTCTCAAAATTTGTAACCTTCAAATGATTACAAAACAACAATTTATAGGTGGATATGTTCCAAAGAATGGACTCAAAGCAATCAGCTTAATTACACTTAATTGAACTCAAATGGTCATTGAAATAACCAAAAGTCATTTGGAAGCTTCTATGCATAGGTGACACCAATGGGCGGGTTGTTTAGTCTTCCAATTCAGCTAATAATTGCACTAATGAGCTGAAATGATTTTGTTCAATGTTTGTTTAGTGAAAACATTATGAGCGCCTTTAATTCCTCCTTGGGCAACCAAATAAGCAGCAGCCAAATTAATGGTAGTTTAAGCACACGAACAGCCCAAGTGTGTGAACACTTGATCTCCAACAACCTCAAGTGTGGATGAACGAAAATGAATAGCTCTCATGGTGTGAAAATGTTTTGAGAGATGAATGGTCTTGTGTGAACAACTCTTTGTCCATTGCTCTTCACGAATGACCACTTGGAGAAGCGAAAAACTATCTGCTGGATTTTTAATTCAGCTCATGGTCCATTGAGCTTTGCGAATAGTCACATGAGGAAAAGGAATCATCAACTCTCTTCATGGCCAATCCATGCATGTACCGAAAGCAATTTAATTCAAGAACTTAATTCATATTAGGACACATTTAAATTGACACAACAAGACACATTAAATCTGCTCATTAATTCAATTTGGACTAAGAAACATTAAAATGATGTAATAAGTGAATAAATTCATGTCATGTGCTAACTAAGACATATTAAAACATGTAATTAATTTGCCTAATCTAAGACACATTAAAACAAATAATAACTTAGACACAAATTTAATTCAACAATAGACTAAGACAAATTAATTAGAATATGAAATTAATTTGTCTCCACTTTAGACACAATTTAATCACTTCTAATTAAAAGTCCGAATTAAAATGCAATTTAATTATTTAAGTTGAATAAACTAATTTGCATTTATTTTATTCCAAAGAACTAAAATTATAAAACGCAAAGTAAGCTCAAACAAGCAAATGAGCTCAATGAGCTGGAAACGAGCTGAATTGAGCTCAACGAGCTAAGATTAGGCTTCATTTTGCACTTGGGCCCCTCAAGCTTTAGCCACTCTTGATGACATCGAGTTATGTTGAAACATGATGCGATCAGGTTCGCATCATTCCCTCCCTCTTGAAGATGATTTGTCCTCAAATCGGGCCACTTGCTCGAGAAAAATTTTTCAAGTTCTCGAACCCTTTTGTTCATGATCCGAATAAAATCATTTCCAAAACTTTGAAAATTACAAATGGTTCGAGAAAGAATTGAATTATTTCCACGCCCTCCCTCTTTGGAGGAACCATTCAAGTGTCACCTACACAAAATTAAATAGATTAGTGACACTATGGTCTATATTAAGTTCACAAGAACTTCTTAAGATCTTATGCAAAAATTGAACCAATGAACCAAAGGTTTAAGCAAAAGTAAAAATCGTTCTTACCTTTTTCTCCAATGGACACAAACCTAAATCACAAGTCAGTCGAAAAGCATAATCTCGAAAATCAGAATTGCAAAATCCAAGCCTTTTAACAAGAACAAAGAATAATAATCTCCGGGGTTAAAGACAAAGCTTCCTTTTGTCATTTCAATTTGATACTCACCTTGATACTCACCTTGGCTTGATGACAACTTAGGAATATATATCCCGGGTTTAAAAATGCGATTTTCATTGGTCGTTTAAGTAACACAACAAAAATTTCTTCTTCACCAAGACATAACACATGTCAAGCAAATAGGAGTTAGGCATACATACATTCAAGCAATCGTACCCTTCATATTTCATTCGCACACGTAAACAAGGAAGTTTCATACCACAATTTAGATAATTCACATGATCAACACAAGCAAACAGATTAGATAACAACTTTTCATCACACCATCCCAAATTTTGTTTGTGTTGTTTTAATCTTGCTTCATCATCAAACTTATCAACAACAGAAATATCATGAGGAAAATTCTTCAATCCATCATTCCAATCAAAGTCATCACCAATCAAAAATTGATACTTAGACAAATCAGAATAGGAAAGTCTTTTACTAACTAAATCTTTGGCAATCTCACAATTATCATGCATATGAATTTGTTGAAGCTCGACTAGCATAGAACCCTTACTGTGCTTACCTTTAGGCACTGGTGGATTAGGGTCATCTACGATCTTACCTTTCTCGACTAATTGAAATCGTCTCTCCTCAGAAAAGTATTGAAGTTGAAATTGATCAATGGAATTTTGAGAAACCTGAAAAGTAGAATCAATACAAGGAAAACTCATAGGATGGTTAGTAAAAACACTCCTTGCTTGTTCATTTTCATCTTTTTTGCTTATTTCTTTTTCCAACTCATTTTCAAATCCTCTTTCTTTTATCACATCACTCATTTCTTTTTGATGTGATCCGGCTCGGTTGATTGAGTCAATTCACTTGATTGCCCGATCGTCGACGAGAAGTTTGTTCGATTTTGTAGATAGATGGAGTTAGATGATTTTTTTATAGCGGAAGCTGAGAAAATGGGTTCAAAAGATGGTTTGGATAGATGTTTGATAGGTTCGGTGAAATAAAGAAATATTGTTTATAATTTAATAGTTAAAATGGAATGGAAAAATAGAACTCAAGCGAAGAACGATTCAATACTATATGAAGTATTGCCCCGGGACTTATATTGCTCAAGGTGGATTATATGGATTATCGAAGATGGACCTTGACCCGTTACCTATATTGAGGTAAGAACCAAAGGTATAAAGAAGGTGGGGAACGCCACACCAGAATGGTGATAAGTTCAAGGAGTCGGGTTGACGCCACTAGCGAGCTAGATAAGTCAGAACGAGACTCGTACGAAATAGGATAGGAGGATACCTCTCAATCAAGTTTTCAATAATCAAATTCTGTAACCTTTTACAATAAACAAGTAAGCTATTTATAGGCAAAGACTAAGCTAGCCGAATGGGCAACTTAATGGCTAAGAATTCAGCCATGAATATGCTAGAAATTTCTAGAAAGAAATAATTAATTTGCTGAATGTGCATGAATGAAGCAATAAAAATTCGTTTCATGTCTGGAGATGATGCCTGGATTGACCGAATCATCATGTTGCTTCACTAGATGCATTCATGCATCCTTAGCCTTGAAGAATCTCCATAATTCCATGAATGTGCAGCCCTTTAATGATCCTACATCTCCCTTGGCTGAATGAGTCATTAATGTGCCTAAAATACTTGAATGGTCATCTTGAAAATGCATGAATCATGCATGAAACGTCCCATGTACTTTCCCCCATAAATATGATCCATGAATCTTCAAATACATGAACTTTCAGCAACTCCTCTTGCATGAACGTCCCAAATGCATGTGTTACTTTAAATGCCATCCATTGAACCTCAATTGTGCATGCACACTCCCATACATTGCACCAATCCGTTCATGAACTCCGCAGCAAATAACATCGACAAGTTAAATGCATTTCGAGACACATTAAATTAGCAAGATATGAACTCAATAATTTGCACATTAAATTGCCATACATATTAACAAATTCGGACATATTTAAAACATCATAATTAATTAAATATTTAATTTAGATATAATTAAAACACTTAATTAATTATTTGTCCAGATTTTAACAAATCAATTAACTTAAAATAAACAACTAATTCAACTAAAGACAAATTAAATGGTTTATTTCAAGAAAATAAATACAAACTAAAGAAAGCTAAAAATAAGCTCATTGGGTTAAAATTGAGTGAATTGATCTCGAATGAGTGACTTGAGCTCAAGTGAGTCGAAACGAGCTAAACAGAGCTCAACGAGAAGAAAATGAACTAATTCACTCCATGGATTTGCAAACAATGCTTAGGAGTCTGGTCCAAAAGTGTGCCCGAGGCGTGGTCGTATCACTTTTGTACTCTCATTTCTTTCTTCAATCTCACTCTCTTTTCGCTTTTCTTTTCTTTTTCGCTTTTCGTTTTTATTCTCAATCTCATTTTCAATTTTCTTTTCATCTCACACTCATATTCTTTTCTTTCATTTCCTTTTCTTTTCATTTTCTCGCCGCACTCTTTTCTTCTTCACATGATGTTTCGATTTCATTACAAAAGTATAAATCATCAAAATGAGAAGCCTTTCGTTGAGAATAAGAAAAGGTTTCTTCATACAAAAGACGATCATCTCTTTGTGATAGATCTTCCGTATTCGAGTACTTTAACACTCTTGAAACACGTTCGCCTCTTCGTAAATAATCCTTTGTAGATGAATAAATTGAGGCACTTGTAGAGACATGTTTACCTTTTCGTTTATCATCTCGGAAGGACTCAAACTCGGAGTTTACTTCTCTTGGTCTCAAACGCCTTGTTGAATAGAAGTCTTGATAAGAGTCTCTTGTCGAGTAGTGTCGTCGGGATGATCTTAACTCCGTCTCTTGACTCGATGAAATTTTCTTTCGTTGGGCTCTTTTCTCTATTCGATCCAAACGATTATGCAATTCATCAAATTTTGATTTCACCATTCTACGCACTTCTTGCATCAAAAATTGGAATTCTGATTCGGAAAATTCTTCTTGAGACATGATTTAATTGCTCACCACAAAAATCTCACGTTTCACTCGTAAAGAAAATTCACACAACTTGGCTTTTACTTCTCTCAAATGATCTCACCAATCACTCTTGCCTTTTTCCACTCTAGTTCGCGTCTCTAAGTTCTCAATGGACTTCCTTAGACGAATCAGCAATCTAGATGGAGTCGGCTTCAATACTTAAGGTAAAGGTGGGAGTAATTGTTGGGACAAAAAAAAAGGTAGGTTGAAACAAGGAAAATAAAAATCAAAGTATGTGGCATTTTTGGGGGGTAGAAGGAATGGTAGAATGAATGGATATTCGGAAGTAACAAGAATTGATAACAAAATAAAACTCGCAACACTTTTCACTTCTTTTTTTTTTATACTTCGATTTTTTTCACTTCAAATACAATTGAATAATACCAAAATATCTTCAAAATTCACGAAATCCTCTTTTTTTTCAATTTTTATTTTTTTTTCAATTTTTTTCTTTCTTTTTTTTGCTCGATTTTTTTCGATCACTTACTTCGGCAACTTCACGAACGTCTGTACTCCTCAATTTTAGCTAGCTCTGATACCAAATGATACACCCTGGCCTCGATGATGAGAGTCGAGTCGTTGATGTGCCCGATCGTTAAAATTAAGGAGTATGAGTTGAGGTTTTTAAGTCGGGTTGAAAAGAACAAATTGGCTGGAAACAAGAAAATATTTAAGTGATTAAAGAATGGATAGGGTAGGTTTGATTTCAAGGCTGAAGAAAGAACCGATATTATATGCAATATCAACCCAAATCTTACGTTAGCTTGAAATGATGAAAAATTGTTAATCGTGACCCAATATCTATGAAAGATAAGAACCAACGATATAGGATTGAACGCCACACTTTAGTAAAGTGATAAGTTCGAAATTGACAGGATTGACGCCACAAGAATGTCTTGATAAGCCAATGGAGTCAAGAGAGAACAAAGGGAGTTGAAATACTCACCAATTGAACAAAAGTTCATAATTGATCAAAGTCTCAAAATTTGTAACCTTCAAATGATTACAAAAACAACAATTTATAGGCTGGATATGTTCCAGCCGAATGGACTCAAAGTAATCAGCTTAATTACACTTAATTGAACTCAAATGGCTATTGAAATAACCAAAAAGTCATTTGGAAGCTTCTATGCATAGGTGACACCAATGGGCAGGTTGTTTAGTCTTCCAATTCAGCTAATAATTGCACTAATGAGCTGAAATGATTGATACGACCCCGGCCTCGTTGATGAATCCGAGTCGTTGTTGTGCCCGATCGTGAATTGGAGTAATTTGAAAGCTTTACAAAATAGGCTAGAAGAAAAGGAATTATTTAGGCTCAATAAAGTTTTGTTGGTTTAGGAAATGAAACATAAATCAATGGATGAAGTTTGGGCTAAGTATTCACAAGCCGAACTAACACAATAGGAGTGTGTTAACCCGTAACTTAGGAGAATGCTTAGGTTGGTAGGGTGTTGATGGAAGGTTTGTTAAGTGGATAGAAACTTGACCCCTATCAAAATGATAGGAACCTCGAGATTGAATCGAACGCCACACTTTTGGGATTAAAGTGATAAGTTCGGATAGAAAGACGAGTTGACGCCACAAGGGTTACTTGATAAGTCGACGAGTCTTTGGAGAACAATGAGAGTTGAAAACAAACTCACAAAGTAAACAAATTTCATATAAAGTTTAAAAGTATATTGTCTAACCTTTTACATGTTTACAAGCCAACTATTTATACTAAAACTAGGACATGAATAGCCAATTCGCCATTAATAAGTAACATGAATCAGCCCATGAACCGATTTTAATGATATATGTTCATCCATTGAATGACATTTAAGTCACATTCGTCCCCCTTGCCATCCATAGATGCATCCTTAGTCATGAAGCAAATGTTTGTTCATCATGGGTAATAAATTTGACTTCTAGAATCTGCCCATTCATCCCTTCAATTTGGATGGTGCTTTTAAGGCTCCTTTGTTTCCCACGAAAAAGGCTCCTAGGTGAGCTCAAACGGCAAACTTAAATGCGGTTTTAATTTGTCGCTCATGCATTCTCTTAATTGAGACGGCACATTAATGGCTCTATTGAAGGGACCGAAATAGCACATGGAGAAGAGGGATTTTAATGCCGTCCCATGCATAGGGAGAAGAATGCAGCAACCAATTTAATGTCATCCAAGCATGCATCAAAATTCAAGAGCCATTGATCTTCACGAAAAGGCTCATAGGAAATAGGAATCAGCAGCCCTTAATGAGTCCTTTGCTATGCACGAAAATGGATGTATAGAAACACAATGCATGATGTGCGCACGCTCACACCAACAAAGCAAACTGATCCGGAGGTCTTACCATTAGGACCTATTACTCGATCTAGGGCAAAGAAATTCAGGGAAGCCTTGTTCCTTACTTGTGCTACGATTCCAGATTTATTCGATCATGTTCATGCCTTAGAACATAGGCTTTATAACATGTTGCATGCTGATATGTGACGTATTTAGGTTCTACTATGTATTATGTGTGTATTTAAGTATGTTTTGGTATTGATTTGATGTTGTTTGTGTTTTAATGAATAAGTTTGCATTATGTTTACAGCTTGTTAATAAGTTTTCAATAAGTTTGCATTACTTTAATGTATGTTTGTTTTGTTTACCATAAGGAAACGTAATGGACAAAGACTTAAGATATCATTTCTAGCTCGGTTGAAGCTCAAATATGTGCATGCAGCTCATCTCGACTTGAAATAGTTACGAAGATTGTTTCTAGCTCATTTCACTCAATACATTTCTAGCTAGCTCAAACTCACTCTCCACCACTCAACTCCAAATTGACGAGTCCGTAGCGGTTAAACGTGTCCTATGTAATGGCAAGTGTCCTATGCATTTGTGGCAGCCCATGAGGCATCCAAACATGTGAGGAGCACATGACCGCTTGTGCACAAGAGTGTGTGTGTGCATGTGTAGCGAATATACAAGGATAAGAACAAGGGAGGTTGTCGTTTGAAATTTAAATGTATGGTCATTATTAAATGACGCCAAAAGGAGTTACAACTCCTTATTTTAAACCCTTTTGATTACAGCCACGAATTTCCATTCAACACCCCTCTTTTGTACTTATAAATACATATTAAAATGATGTATTCAGGTAAGATGATTTATGAAAACAATTACGTTTGAGAATTTCTCTCAATTTCGGTTCTTCATTGAACTTTCCTTGGCATTTCAGACTTAGTTTGTTGTGTCAAATTTTCTTGATACTTCGGGTTCCTAGATCGCTATCTAGAGGGTCCAAGTACTTTTTGACGTTAAACAGATTCGATTCGGGTTTGCTCAGTAGATTGTGCAAGTTCTTTCGAGTTTAACGTTATTCTATTCCAACGATTACTTTGCCATTGTTGAACACTCAAGTTGCTACCTTGGCCGTTCATGAAGCGTTCGACTTCACCGATTGAATTTCTTTTTGTTTTAAACGCCAACAACTTCATTTTCCTTCCATTTTCGTTCTTTTATTTTACCCATATTTTACCATGATTATTTCTTTAATTCCTTGCTATTTTCTTGTTGTAGGAACGTGCTTACAACATTCCTAGATCCGTAACATACGAAGATAGTCTGTTTTGTTAGGCTACATCGTATCATCTGGTATCAGAGTATAGGTTGGAATTGTTGTACTTTTCTTCTCCAACAAGAAAATTCGAAATTCAAAATAAAAATATATATATATCAGTTTCAAAAATTCAAAAAAAACAACAAAAAGAGAAAGAAAAATCAGCTTCAAAAATAAAAAACATAAAAAAATAAAGGAGGAATTGAAATTTATCAAGTTTGAGAAAGAAAAAACAAGTGTGTTTTGTTATGTTGAAATGTTGAATAATGTTTAGTTTTGTACTTTGTAATTGCGAAGTGCTTGGATATCAACCGAAATGAACTATTCTTATTTGTTCGGAGCTAGGAACATTGTAAAGCACTTCTTTGCAGTAAGAAACTAAATTATTTAAATTCCATCCTTTTTCCTTTGTTTATTTTATTTTCTTATCCTTTTACTCTTTTCTTATCCTTTCCCTTTATTTATTTTTTTCTCTCTCTCTAACCGTGTGTTTTCCTTATAGTCGACACAATTATAACAGGTTTTGAAATGTTGGATTAGTCCTTTAAAGAACTAAAACACGAGAAATTGTGAGGAAAAAGGCATTGGCGTTGTGAGAATGAAGGGGAGACAAAAGAGTCATTCACGCATTCTCCGAGTGAAACACGAGCGAGAGTGCTATTTTAGAGTGCAGTTCTTTGGAGTGAAACGAGAGGTTTTGAGAGTGTCTTTGTGAGGACTTTTACTTTTGTTTTACTTAACTCATTATCTGTATTTTTGTGTGTTGCTTTAGATGACAGGATCGAAGATCGTAGTCGTGGTGGAGATCAACCACCGATTTACAAATGCAAGCTATTACTCGCACCTTGCAACGCCTATTAGAAAATGCATTAGAGCCTATACACCTCGTTTGGACAAGATTGAAGGGTGGTTCACAATCATCCATAATGAACATAATGATGAAAATGACATTGAACATTCACCAAGGGTGAATCAACGACCGTGACGCATACGATTGACGATAATATTTCTAACATTAAAGTTGCCATACCTTCTTTTCGGGACGTTCAGATCCGGATGCTTATCGACATGGGAAAGCAAGGTTGAACACGTTTTGAGTGTTATAACTACTCGAACGCGAAAAAAGTTCGACTAGCGACTATGGAGTTTGTTGACTATGCACTGGTATGGTGGGACCAATTACTGATTAGTCGACGACGTACAGGTGAAGGTCTAGTGAGAACATGGGAAGATATGAAGCGTATCATGCGGAGACGATTTGTTCCTTCTCACTATCATCGAGATTTATTTCAAAAATTACAAACCTTGAAACAGGGCAACAGGAGCGTTGAGGACTATTTCAAGGAAATGGAGATGTCCATGATGCGTGCAAACATAGTTGAGGACCGTGAGGCGACTATGGCTCAGTTTTTGGCAGGTTTAAATTCTGAAATAACAAACATTGTTGAAATGCAACATTATGTTGAGTTGGATGACATGGTGCATATGGCGATCAAAATTGAGCGAAACAACGTAGAAAAGCTTCTACTCGAGGTAATACTCCATTTAAATCTTTTTCGAATCCTTTATACACCCCTAACAATGCCAGGAAACAAGCACCACAACCGCCATTACGGATTCGAGAGCCAGGCAAACCCAGCAAACCAAAGCCTCCCATTGCTGATAATGGACGTGGCAAACAACCAATGGTGGCACCAGAGCGATCAAGAGATATTCGATGCTTTAAGTGCCTTGGTAGACGACATGTTGCTAGCCGGTGTCCTAATCGGAGGGTTATGTTGATGCGAGAAGATGGAGAGATCGAGTCGATTCGAGGAAGATGTACATGAACTCCGACTAAAGAAGATGAAGAGAATGACCTAGAAGTTCTTGAATCTGGTCAAGTTATGGAGATCATGGTTGTCAAACGTAGTTTGAATGTGCAACAGTGCAAGACGAGCAACAACGTGAGACTATCTTTCACACACGATGCAAGGTTCAAGATAAGGTATGTGTTGTGATTATTGATAGCGGTAGTTGTACTAATGTTGCTAGTTCAGTGATGGTTGACAGATTAGGTCTTAAGACGACAAAGCATTCGAATCCGTACAAGTTGCAGTGGTTGAATGACGGTGGAGAACTTAAAGTGACGAAACAAGTGGTTGTACAGTTTTCAATTGGAAACTACAAGGACGAGGTCCTTTGTGATGTTGTGTCGATGGATGCTACTCACCTTCTTTTGGGGCGCCCTTGGCAGTATGACAAGAGGGCAATGCATGATGGTTTTACAAATTGATACTCTTTTATGCATGCAGGTAAGAAGATTACTTTGGCTCCTTTGACACCGAGTCAAGTAATTGAAGATCAAACAAGCTTGAAAAAGAGTAAGGAAGTTGCAAAGGAGAAGAAAAAGATGAGCGTATATGCAAGCGATGAGAAATCGGAAATGTCTTTCCTCTCACCAATCCTTGTTTATTTTAATATTTAAAGATCATTGTTTATTGGTGAGTTCCTGCCGATTTGCTCTGCATCGATTGTGTCCCTTTGCAAGAGTTTGAGGATGTGTTTCAAAAGAAACACCGAAGGATTACCACCTCTTCGTGGCATTGAGCACCGATTGATTTCATTCCGGTGCTACCATTCCAAATCGACCACTTATCGTACTAACCACGAAGAGACGAAAGAGCTTCAAAGGCAAGTTGCGAAATTGATGGACAAGGGTTATATTCGAGAAAGTCCGAGTCCATGTCTGTTCCGTGTTGTTAGTACCAAGAAAGATGGGTCTTGGAGGATGTGCGTAGATTGTAGAGCTATGAATCAAATTACAATTAAGTATCGTCATCCTATTCCTAGACTTGATGACATGTTGGACGAGCTTTGCGGGCCGTCATCTTCTCCAAAATTGACTTGAAGAGTGGATATCATCGATTCGCATGCGAGAAGGCGACGAATGGAAGATGACCTTCAAAACAAAGCTAGGTTTGTATGAATGGTTAGTGATGCCTTTTGGTTTAAGTAATGCACCTAGTACTTTTATGTGACTAATGAATCATGTTCTGCGATCTTTTATTGGAAAGTTTTGTGTTGTGTACTTTGATGACATTTTAGTTTATAGCAAGACTTTGCGGGATCACGTAGAACATCCGAGAGTCAGATTGCAGACTTTGAGAAAAGAAAGATTGTATGGTAACGTAGAGAAATGTGTGTTTTGTCTTGATGGACTTACATTTCTTGGTTACATTGTGAGTGCACAGGTGTTGAAGTTGATCATGAGAAAATAAAGGCAATTCAGAATGGCCACGACCGACATCGATTACTCGAGTTAGATCATTTCATGGTTTAGCTAGTTTTTATCGACGGTTTGTTCCTAACTTCAGTTCTATTACCGCACCCTTAACCTAATTATTAAAAGAATTCCAGACTTCTTGTGGGTAAAGAACAAGAAGATGCCTTCTGAAAATTAAGGATTGTTTAACAAAAGCACCAAGTGTTAGCCTTACGACTTTGATAAAACTTTTGAAATTGAATGTGATGCTTCGGAGTTGGTATAGGCGCAGCTTTTAATACGAAAAGAGGCCCGTTGCATATTTTAGCGGAAACCGAGTGGAGCAACATTGAATTATCCGTTTATGATAAAGAGATGTATGCACCGATTCGGGCATTGGAGACATGGCGGCATTACTTGTTGCCTAAGGAGTTTGTGATCCACACCGACCACGAGGCTTTACGATATATCACAATCAAAGCATAAATTGAACAAACGACATGCTAAATGGGTTGAATTCTTAGAATCTTTTCCTTATGTCATTCGATACAAAAAGGGAAAGATAATGTCGTTCTTGATGCATTATCACGCAGATATGTACTATTGAGTTATCTTGATTCACATTTGATTGGATTTGCCTATATTCGAGAGTTATACTCGATGATCATGATTTTTGCGATAAGTATAATGCTTGTGAGAAAGGTGCGGATGGAAAATTCTACGGGCATGATGGATATCTTTTCAAAGAAAAGGATATGCATTCCACGTGGTTCAATGCGTGATATCTTGATCCGTGAAGCACATGAAGGTGGATTGATGGGTCATTTTGGGGTCACTAAAACGTTACACACCTTAAAAGAGCATCTTTTCTGGCCTAAGATGCGCCGTGACGTTGAACGCTACTGTGAACGTTGTGTGACATGTAAGAAAGCAAAATCGAAGGTTTCACCACATGGTCGGGATAGTATATTTGTTGTGGTTGATAGATTCTCGAAGATGGCACATTTCATTTCATGCCATAAGACTGATGATGCTGTTAATGTGGCTAACTTGTTCTTTAAAGATGTTGTACGATTACATGGTATTCCTAGGTCGATTGTTTCTGACAGGGATGTGAAGTTTTTGAGTCATTTTTGGAGGACTCTTTGGAGCAAACTAGGAACAGGTGATGAACAGGGACGGTAAAGTAAAAGCAGAATACGTGAAGAAATTGCATCAACAGGTTAAGGAGAACCTCGAACGAAGGACTCAACAGTATACAAAGCAAGCAAACAAGGGCAGAAAGTGAGTCACCTTCGATATGGGAGATTGGGTTTGGGTTCATTTCCGAAAGGAACGATTTCCAGCCCAGAGGCGGTCCAAGCTGTTACCGCAAGATTTGAGGACAAATCCTTTTCCAGAAGGGGGGATGATGTGCGCACGCTCACACCAACAAAGCAAACTGATCCGAAGGTCTTACCATTAGGACCTATTACTCGATCTAGGGCAAAGAAATTCAGGGAAGCCTTGTTCCTTACTTGTGCTACGATTCCAGATTTATTCGATCATGTTCATGCCTTAGAACATAGGCTTTATAACATGTTGCATGCTGATATGTGACGTATTTAGGTTCTACTATGTATTATGTGTGTATTTAAGTATGTTTTGGTATTGATTTGATGTTGTTTGTGTTTTAATGAATAAGTTTGCATTATGTTTACAGACTTGTTAATAAGTTTTCAATAAGTTTGCATTACTTTAATGCATGTTTGTTTTGTTTACCATAAGGAAACGTAATGGACAGCGACTTAAGATATCATTTCTAGCTCGGTTGAAGCTCAAATATGTGCATGCAGACTCATCTCATTTCGAAATAGTTACGAAAGATTGTTTCTAGCTCATTTCACTCAATACATTTCTAGCTAGCTCAAACTCACTCCACCGGCTCAACTCCAAATGACGAGTCCGAGCGGTGAACGTGTCCTATGTAATGGCAAGTGTCCTATGCATTTGTGGCAGCCCATGAGGCATCCAAACATGTGAGGAGCACATGACCGCTTGTGCACAAGAGTGTGTGTGTGCATGTGTAGCCGAATATACAAGGATAAGAACAAGGAGGTTGTCGTTTGAAATTTAAATGTATGGTCATTATTAAAATGACGCCAAAAGGAGTTATAACTCCTTATTTTAAACCCTTTTGATTACAGCCACGAATTTCCATTCAACACCCTCTTTTGTACTTATAAATACATATTAAAATGATGTATTCGGTAAGATGATTTATGAAAACAATTACGTTTGAGAATTTCTCTCAATTTCGGTTCTTCATTGAACTTTCCTTGGCATTTCGGACTTAGTTTGTTGTGTCAAATTTTCTTGATACTTGGGTTCCTAGATCGCTATCTAGAGGGTCCAAGTCCTTTTGACGTTGAATGATTCGATTCGGGTTTGCTCGATGAGATTGTGCAAGTTCTTTCGAGTTTAACGTTATTCTATTCCAACGATTACTTTCCCATTGTTGAACACTCAAGTTGTTGCCTTGGCGTTCATGAAGCGTTCGACTTCACCGATTGAATTTCTTTTTGTTTTAAACGCCAACAACTTCATTTTCCTTCCATTTTCGTTCTTTTATTTTACCCATATTTTACCATGATTATTTCTTTAATTCCTTGTTGTTTTCTTGTTGCAGGAACGTGCTTACAACATTCCTAGATCCGTAACATACGAAGATAGTCTGTTTCGTTAGGCTACATCGTATCAATGCATGCTTCCTTTAATGCCGTTCATGCATGCTTCTAAAGGAGAAGTCGATAGCTCTTTAAATGCTTCCTTTGCTATTAAGTCTATTGTAGACACATTAAATTTGGCACTAGCATTAAACCTGCACAATAAATTGTTCTTTAAATTAGTCCCCATATCCATGCACTGCACACATTTAAATCGACCATTAACTCAAGTTTAAGGCAAAACAAAATTGGGTCAACAAGGCATATTAAATTCAATTTGTTTAGGAAAATGCAGCACCAACTTCCCTTTAAATGCCGTTCCATGCATGGGAACATCTCCTTAAATGCATGTTTCCTTTGCCATTTAGCGAATTCAATGACCTGCAGACACAAAATAAATTCGGTCAAATAATTCATGCACATTACAATTAATTTGGCAACCCTATTTGAACATAATTAATCTCATGCTTGAACCAAGACATATTAATTAGCCATATTAATTAATTGGACATGAATTAAGTTAACATTAAATTCGGCGACCACAAGACACCTTAAAGTGGTTCATTAATTAATGAATTAAGTCAACAATTAGACATATTAAATTCGCACTTTAAAGCACTAAAGACACATTAAACAACGACATTAAATCCGTCCAGACACATTAAAAGTTGTACTAAATAGAACACATTTAAATAGTCTTAAGACAAATTTAAAGCATGCATTAAAACCAATAAAACATATTTAAAATGTCCAGATTTCTTAATTAAATACTTAGTAATTATTTAAGCTAAAATAACTAACTTAACTAATTAATTTTTTCCAGCAAATTAAATTAAATGAGCTAGTGAGCTAATAACAAGCTCAATGAGCTCCAATGAGCTGAACCAAAAATGTTTCCGGGGCGGGGTCGTATCATCCCCCCCTTCTTCGAAGCGACTTGTCCTCAAGTCGAGCTTCTTGTCCCTCATAAAAAGTTTGTCCTTATGCAACCCTTTACGATAGCATGGAATGGATAGGCTCACAAAATCAGGTATGTTAAAACGTTCATTTGCCTTGAATCTTTTCCAAATTTCTTCGTTCAAACATAGTAAGCTTTCACAACAATTCAACGACCACACATTTTCTACATTATCAGGTAAATAAAAAAAACCATTGGATTCATGGTTTTGTTCGATTGAAACTTGTAGTGGACGTTTACCTATTGATTCACCAACAAATTTATCAACAATAATAGTCTTACCAACATATTTCAAACGAAATGAAGATACCATCATCATAATCCTTTCATCACAAACAAATGAATGGAAATCTCGCACAATAAAACTTGGCAATGGAAATTGAACGATGGGTTCTTCCAAATTCGCATTATCAGCATCAATCAAAATAGATAAATCACTTTCAAATAAAGCTGAACAATTAAACACTTCACGATTGAAATACTTTGCAAAAACCAATTCTTCAAAAAGATGTTTATTTCCAACCGAATAGGGCAGAAAGATTTTAAAGTTCTCATGAGTCATACCTTGTTCACCTCGAAGAATGGAAAAACAAGGATCATTTTTACCTTCGTCGATCATCACAAATCTTCTCTCCTTGGACTTGTAATGCAATCGAAGCTCCTTGGTGGAATTAACCTTGTCAAAATGAAATACGTACTTCAGGTATAACCACAGAAATAGAGTAAGGATTGAATTGAAATCAAATTTATCATACATCGTTTCCTTATTGAACAACCAAGCATCAAAACAATAGAAATTGTTCGCACACAATTGGTCATGCTTGAATTTCCCAACAAATGTACTAAAAGCAGTTCGGGTTTAAAATTTGATTTTGATTATTAACGCCAAAGAGTAGCAAAGAGTTCATTAAACCAAACTTGTCAACGCAAAAATTTGTTTTGGGAAAGCTCGTCTCACCACCATTTGAGATTAAAACACTAATCAATGAAAGAAAATCAACCACTTTTGGCATGGAGCTTTTACAAAGATGAAGTCGACATTATGTTTATCCACATTCAAGGAAGATAATGGAAATTCAAGTGCTAGGTGTTCCTTACCTATCTTACCTTCGGGCTCATGTGGTTCAATTTCAACTTCATCCTTACCTTTTTCGGTCAGGCAAAAACGTCGCTCGTCAGGAAGATATTGAAGTTGATATTCGTCATAGAGATTTGTCGAAACACGAAAGAAGGAATGAACAAAACAAACATCTCGGGGTTAGTTAAAATTTTCCTCTCTTTTCTTGTTCTCGCTCACCATCTTCCTTTTCTCTCATTTCTTTTTCAACATCTTTTTCCTTTTCAATTTTTTTCTCAATATCAATCTCAATCTCAAATTCTTTTTTCTTTTTCTTACTCTCATTTTCTTTTTTTCTTCTCTCAATTTCATTCAAGATTCGTTCATTTTCTTGCATCAACATCTCTTGTCTTTCTTTTCTTCTATTTTCTTTTTGTCTTGTTCTTCCATTACAGGAAGATGATAACTTATAAGAATCATAACGACAAGCTTCACGTTCGAAAGAAATGGCAGATTCATCGTGCAAGTCACGAACATCTCTTTGTGAATAACCCTCCGTGGGAAAATATCTCAATGCATAAGAAACTCGTTCATCTCTTCTCGAATAATCATGGAATGTGTGCTTTCGAAATGATCTTGTCTCTGTCTCTTGATTCGGTGAATTTGGCTTTCGTCGGAATCTTTCCTCCACTCGATCCAATCTATCATGCAACTTATCAAATTTTGATTTCACCATTCTACGCATCTCTTGCATCAAATATTGGAAGTCTATTTCGGAAAATTCTTCTCGAGACATTTTTTTGCTAAAAGGAATAAGTGTTTAAAATAAAAAGTAAATACCTCACCACAAAGCCTCGCAAGTCACTCAGAAAGAAAATTTTCACTCCACTCGTGTTTACGCTCGCTTTTGGCTTTTCTTCTCTCGAATGAACTCACACCAATCACTCTTGCCTTTTTCCACTCGATTTTTCGCCTCTCGAAGTTCTTCGCAAACTAAGTCGACGAATCAATACCGTTTGGCGTCGGCTTACAAAATTGATTTGGCTTGGTAGGTAATGATGTCGGAAATGGTAGGCTATCAAACAAAATAGAATTGGTTAAGTGTGGCTATATAGATATGGTCCTTCGGGCAACAAGCAATGCTTTTACAAACCCAAAATGAATTTCAATCACTCTTTTTTTTTTCAATTTTGATTTTTTTTCTTCTTTTTTTTTAATTTCGAATTTTTTTTCTTCTTTTTTTTTCTTCAATACTAAATACAAAAAGTACAAATAAATTGAATACAAACTTTTTTTTTGAATTTTTTTTCAAAATTTTTTTTCGAATTTTTTTTATATTTTTTTTACAATACCATAATACCGATAACGTCGATCTTACTCTGATTCAGCTAGCTCTGATACCAAATGATACGACCCCGGCCTCGTTGATGAATCCGAGTCGTTGTTGTGCCCGATCGTGAATTGGAGTAATTTGAAAGCTTTACAAAATAGGCTAGAAGAAAAGGAATTATTTAGGCTCAATAAAGTTTTGTTGGTTTAGGAAATGAAACATAAATCAATGGATGAAGTTTGGGCTAAGTATTCACAAGCCGAACTAACACAATAGGAGTGTGTTAACCCGTAACTTAGGAGAATGCTTAGGTTGGTAGGGTGTTGATGGAAGGTTTGTTAAGTGGATAGAAACTTCGACCCGCTATCAAAAATGATAGGAACCTCAGTACAAATCGAACGCCACACTTTTGGGATTAAATTGATAAGTTCGGATAGAAAGACGGGTTGACGCCACAAGGGTTACTTGATAAGTCAGAAGAGTCTTTGGAGAACAATGAGAGTTGAAAACAAACTCACAAAGTAAACAAATTCCATATAAAGTTTAAAAGTATATTGTCTAACCTTTTACATGTTTACAAGCCAACTATTTATACAAAAACTAGGACATGAATAGCCAATTCTGGCCATTAATAAGTAACATGAATCAGCCCATGAACCGATTTTAATGATATATGTTCATCCATTGAATGACATTTAAGTCACATTCGTCCCCCCCTTGCCATCCATAGATGCATCCTTAGTCATGAAGCAAATGTTTGTTCATCATGGGTAATAAATTTGACTTCTAGAATTTGCCCATTCATCCCTTCAATTTGGATGGTGCTTTTAAGGCTCCTTTGTTTCCCACGAAAAAGGCTCCTAGGTGAGCTCAAGCAGCACTTAAATGCGGTTTTAATTTGTTGCTCATGCATTCTCTTAATTGAGACGGCACATTAATGGCTCTATTGAAGGGACCGAATAGCACATGGAGAAGAGGGATTTTAATCTTTGTCCCATGCATAGGAGAAGAATCGACAACCAATTTAATGTCGTCCAAGCATGCATCAAAATTCAAGAGCCATTGATCTTCACGAAAAGGCTCATAGGAAATAGGAATCAAGACCCTTAATGAGTCCTTTGCTATGCACGAAAATGGATGTATAGAAACACAATGCATGCTTCCTTTAATGCCGTTCATGCATGCTTCTAAAGGAGAAGTCGGTAGCTCTTTAAATGCTTCCCTTTGCTATTAAGTCTATTGTAGACACATTAAATTAAATGACTAGCATTAAACTGCACAATAAATTGTTCTTTAAATTAGTCCCCATATCCATGCACTGCACACATTTAAATCACCATTAACTCAAGTTTAAGGCAAAACAAAATTGGGTCAACAAGGCATATTAAATTAATTTGTTTAGGAAAAATGCAGACCAACTTCCCTTTAAATGCCGTTCCATGCATGGGAACATCTCCTTAAATGCATGTTTCCTTTTCCATTTAGCCAATTCAATGACTGCAGACACAAAATAAATTCGGTCAAATAATTCATGCACATTACAATTAATTTGGCAACCCTATTTGAACATAATTAATCTCATGCTTGAACCAAGACATATTAATTAGCCATATTAATTAATTTGGACATGAATTAAGTTAACATTAAATTCGGCAGCCACAAGAAACCTTAAAGTGGTTCATTAATTCGGCTGAATTAAGTCAACAATTAGACATATTAAATTCGGCACTTTAAAGCACTAAAGACACATTAAACAACAGCATTAAATCCGTCCAGACACATTAAAAGTTGTACTAAATAGAACACATTTAAATAGTCTTAAGACAAATTTAAAGCATGCATTAAAACCAATAAAACATATTTAAAATGTCCAGATTTCTTAATTAAATACTTAACTAATTAATTTTTTCCAGCAAATTAAATTAAATGAGCTAGTGAGCTAATAACGAGCTCAATGAGCTCGAATGAGCTGAACCAAAAATGTTTCCGGGGCGGGGTCGTATCAATGATTTTGTTCAATGTTTGTTTAGCTGAAAACATTATGAGCAGCCTTTAATTCCTCCTTGGGCAACCAAATAAGCAGCAGCCAAATTAATGGTAGTTTAAGCACACGAACAGCCCAAGTGTGTGAACACTTGATCTCCAACAGCCTCCAAGTGTGGATGAACGAAAATGAATAGCTCTCATGGTGTGAAAATGTTTTGAGAGATGAATGGTCTTGTGTGAACAACTCTTTGTCCATTGCTCTTCACGAATGACCACTTGGAGAAGCTAAAACTACTCTTGGATTTTTAATTCACTCATGGTCCATTGAGCTTTGCGAATAGTCACATGAGGAAAAGGAATCATCAACTCTCTTCATGGCCAATCCATGCATGTACACGAAAGCAATTTAATTCACAACTTAATTCATATTAGGACACATTTAAATTGATGACAACAAGACACATTAAATCTGCTCATTAATTCAATTTGGACTAAGAAACATTAAAATGATGTAATAAGTTGAATAAATTCATGTCATGTGCTAACTAAGACATATTAAAAACATGTAATTAATTTGCCTAATCTAAGACACATTAAAACAAATAATAACTTAGACACAAATTTAATTCAACAATGACTAAGACAAATTAATTAGAATATGAAATTAATTTGTCTCCACTTTAGACACAATTTAATCACTTCTAATTAAAAGTCCGAATTAAAATGCAATTTAATTATTTAAGTGAATAAACTAATTTACATTTATTTTATTCCAAGAACTAAAATTATAAAAGCATAAGTAAGCTCAAACAAGCAAATGAGCTCAATGAGCTGGAAACGAGCTCAATTGAGCTCAACGAGCTAAGATTAGGCTTCATTTTGCACTTGGGCCCCTCAAGCTTTAGCCACTCTTGATGACATCGAGTTGTGTTGAAACATGATGCGACCAGGTTCGCATCACAAACAACTCAATTTGTTTTTGCATGTCATGATCAAAGTGCGAGTAATGAGTCAAAAGATGTACGTAGGCTTCACAAACAGGTAATTGAAAAGATTCACATGATTCATGAATTGGCTAGGTTGGACATTGCACTTTCCGTTTAATGATTTGGTCTCCAACAAAATCACGATGATAAAAAACAAGAGTCTTTTTATCAGCAACCAAAATAGATAGATCATCAATAAGCAAGATAGGATAGTCAAGCAAGTAGCGATCTAAGTGATTTAAAAGAACCAAATAAACAACACAATTTTTGTCACCACCCGAAGAGAACAAGGATGTTTCAAAAAGTTCAAGAGTTTTACCTTTAAAAGTAGGAAAACAAAGATCAGTTTTACCTTGTTCGGTCAACACAAACCTTCGCTCCTTGGGGGTATAGTGTAGTCGAAGCTTCGTTGTTGAGTTAACCTTTGTCATATGGAACGCAAATTTTATGTACAACCACAAAAATTGTTTAAGGCACAAATTTAAATTGACAACAAATTTTTCAAATGCCATTACCTTACTCAAAAACAAAGTATCAATTAAATAAAAATTATTCGCACGAAGTTTGAGATGCTTGATTTTTCCACAATTGTACCACAACATATTCCAGGTTTAAAAACATGAGTTTGATTACTTATGCCAAAGTGTAGCGAAGAGTTTAGTAAATCAAAATTGTCAACCCAAAAGGATTTTTGTGTCCACAGAAACAAACATTCAAATCTCTTTACATCCTTCAAACTAGATTTGCAAAAACTCGAGGAGTTAAAACAAAGTAGTAAAGGGTTCACATAATCACCACAATTAATTAAATTGAGATGTTTATATGAAAATTCATTATTACACAGAATCCAGTTTTGCATTTGCCGATTAAACATGACTTCACCTTTAAACTTGTCAACGCAAAGATTTGTTTTGGAAAAGCTCGTCTCACCACCATTTGATATTACAACACTAATCGATGAAGGAAAATCAACCATTTTTTGGCACGGAGCTTTTACAAAGATGAAGTTTTCGACATTATGTTTACCCACATTCAAGGAAGATAGTGGAAACTAAGTGCTAGGTGTTCCTTACCTATCTTACCTTCGGGCTTGTGTGGTTAGATTTCAACTTCATCTTTACCTTTTTCGGTCATGTGAAAACATCGCTCGTCAGGAAGATATTGAAGTTGATAATCGTCATAGGGATTTCTCGGAACTTGAAAAGAAGGAACAGAACAAAAGCAAACATCACGGGGGTTAGTTAAAATTTCGCTCTTTTTTTCTTGTTCTCGCTCACTATCTTCATTTTCTTTCGTTTCTTTTTCAACGTCTTTTTCTTTTCCATTTTTTTCTAAATCTCAATTTCTTTTTCAATTTTCTTTTCTTCATTTTCTTTTTCTCTCACTTTTTCGATTTCTTTTTCTTTTGCAATTTCTTTTTCTTTTTCATTTTCTTTCACTTTCACTTTCTTTTTCTTTTTCTTCTTTTTTGTTTTTATTACAACGTACGGATGATACAAAAGAATCAAAAAGATAATCATTTGGCTTAAAGAAAGAGAAAATATTTTCGTAGGCTTCTCGTCCATTTCTTCGGGAAGGACTTCTTTGAAGCATACGAGGAATAGCTCGTGCTTTCTCATTCGTCATATCGAAAAGTCGCGAGCTCGAAGCTGTCGCGTCTTGAATTCCTTGACGAATAGGAATCCCGATAAGAATCTCTTAGCGAGTAGTCTTTGGACATGTATCGTCGGGATGATCTCAACTCCATTTCTTGAGTTGGTGGATTTTGTTTCCATCGGGCCTTTTCCTTCACTCGGTCCAACCGTCTTTGTAATGGACTTAGTTTTTCCTCCAACATTCGGCCCATCTCGTTCACCATGTATTGAAATTCATTGGTAGAGAATTCTTCTCGAGACATGATTATTCACTGAAAGAAGAAATGTTAAAAGAATAATAACAGAAAATTAGATACCTCACCATGAAATCTCGCAAGTCACTCGGAAAGAAAATTTCACTCCACTTGTGTTTACGCTCGCTTTGGCTTTCCTTCTCTCGAATGAACTCACACTCTCTTGCCTTTTACTGCTCGTCTCACTCTCGTAAATTTGTATTTCGTCTCAAGTAAACTTATTACAGTCTAGAGGGTCGGCTTCAAAGTGGTTAACAACGGATAAAATGAATACGGTGGGGTAGGCTGAACAAAGAAAATAAAATCAAAATATGTGTAGCGTTTTGGGGGAAGAAGGAATGGTAGAATGAATGGATGATCGAGAATAACAAGAAATGAAAACAAAATAAAACTCGCAAGACTTTCACTTCTTTCTCTTTTTTTAATACTCGTATTTTTTTCTCTTTTTTTTAATTTTCGTAATTCCTTTTTTTTACTCTTCAATTACAATACGCTGAAATACAAAGAGAAAAATATTAAATTACAACTTGAATTTTTTTGACTTTTTTTATGTTATGAACCTACTTCCAGGCTTGATACAAATGTCTGCGCTCCTTGTTTTAGTAGCTCTGATACCAAATGATGCGAATTGGCCTGGGGTAATTGAGTCATTTCACGTAGTATGCGGAAGTTTACAAAGGAATTTTTGAAAGGGATGGAAGGTTTAGAAAGATGTAGGTTCGGCTAATAGAAGAATAATGAAGATGGGTAATTGTTTGGCTCGGTTTCGTAGAAGATAATATAAAGACAGATAAAATATAAGATATTCAGTGGGGATGGATAAGTGAGCTTAAACACCAGAAACGATTTAATAGTAAGGAGTGTCACCCCGGTTTCTATTCATTTAAGGTGAGTTTGCAGAATTGTAGAAGGGTTGAACGCCGCACCAAAATAAGGTGATAAGTTTAAAAAGAGAACGATTGATGCCATTAGCACGCTAGATAAGTCAGATCAAAACTCGTACGAATTTAGAGAGGAGAAAACTCACTCTTTGAACAAAATTCATTCAAAAATGGAAAAAGTCCTTTACAAAATGAAATAGCAAACTATTTACGACCTAAGGAGAGCCTAGTTGATTGGTCTCAAATTGATACGATCCGCCTCGGTGTTGAGTTGAGTTGTATTTGTGTTGCCCGATCGTCTCACGATGAAGTATGGAACAAATGTATAGCTAACAAATAAAATTGATAAAATAGGCTCAATATTGTTTTATAACAACAAAGGTTCAGGAAAAATGGCTAAGAATGGATGTGTTCGATTATGAAAAAATAAAGGAAAGAAAACGGCTCAAGAAACAAGTAAGATCCAACATTAGTAAGTGTCGACCCAACACTTATACGTTTAATAAGGTGGACAGAAAATTCAATCAAAACCTCAACCCGCTATCTAGAAAGATAGGAACCTCGGTATAGGGTTCAAATGCCACACTTGCTAAAGTGATAAGTTCGGGATAAAACAAAGAACGGGTTGATGCCACTAGCTTTGTAGATAAGTGATACGACCCTGCCCCGAAAACATCCTTGGTTCAGTTCATCAGGCGACAATCGCAAATTCTTGCAAGTTGATCGAGATTGTTTCAGTTCAATGGAGCTCAAATTCGATCTAATTTCAGCTCATTAAATTTGAACTTCAATTTATTTTAACTTATGCTTTTAAATAGTTGCTGGAATAAATTAAGTTCATTAGTTAGTTTATTAATTTCAGCATGCACATGATTTAATTTGGGTCTAATAATTTTTATATTAAATTTGATTTATTTAGTATATGACTTAATTATGTTTTCAATTAGTACACATTAATTTGTCATAGGTTAAGGCATGCATTTAATTTGTCTATGTTTCAAATTAATTTATTATGTCTCATTGATGACTTAATGTGCTTGAAGTCCAGCCAAAATTAATATATTAATTAACTTGTTTTGTTCATGCATGAGTTAATTATGTATTAAAGAAGGTCATCGAATTTAATGAGGGGTTAATTTAAGTCCAAATTAATTTTATTGTCTTTAGATGTATTATTTGACCGAATTTATTTTGTGTCTGCAGGTCATTGAATTGGCTACTTAATGGCTAAGGAGACATGCATTTAAGGTCTTTGTTAACATGCAAGGAACGACATTTAAAGAAGGTCATTGAAATTGGCTACTTAATGGCAAAGGAAACATGCATTAAGGAGATGTTCCCATACATGGAACGGTATTTAAAGGGAAGTAAAAACATGAATTAAATGAGGTGTTCCCATGCATGGACGACATTAATTAGTTGCTGGAGCTTGCATGCATGGCATTAATTAGTTAATTTTTCATGTTCAACAATGACAATAAAGGAGTTCTTGGTGCTTTTCATATGGCCATTTAATGGACGAAATTAATTGTATTGTGCAACAAAGGAGTCATCCAAAGACATGCGTGGGATGGTCATAAAGGAGCTGCTGAATTTCTCCTCCATGCATGGACATCATTTAAAGAAGAGTTCTTGTTTTCTATTTTCCATGAGCCATTTTCGTGTTCCTCAAATGCCATAAAGGTGCCGCCAATTGAGAGAATGAGTGAGCGATATTTAAAAGGGAGTTACAATTAAAGAAAGTGGGTCTTTGGTTTCAAGCTTCCTTCGAGTATTGCAAGGGTGAATCATAAATTCACATTGCATGGCCGATGGAGTCTCCAAAGTCGCTCATTAATGCTTCCAATAATTTTTCAGCTAATCAAAGTAAATTTTAAATAGCTCATCAAATTGTTGGCCGAACTTAGCTTGTCCCTTTCAGTTCCCAACATAGATCATTTCTCTTCCCCAAGTTGGCCTTTGAGCTCCCCAAGCAACCATAAGAGCTTTCACACAAGTTGGACGAATTAGGCCAATCTAAACAATTCTATTTAGCCATTTCACTCAACCATCACCTCATTAATTCAAGGCTATTAGAAGACATCAAAAGGCGTCCATTGGCGTCTCCAAAGCTAGGAATCTTCAAGGAAGCTTCAAGGGACGTTCTAGGAAGCTACATGAAATTTTAATTCATTTGTTTTGAAAATAAGTGACTTTTTAGTCGCTTAAGTGTCCATTCGGCTAGCCTAGGAATTTGACTATAAATAGCTTGTTTTGTATTCGTTTTTGGTTAGACAATATACTTTTAAACTTTATATGAAATTTGTTTACTTTGTGAGTTTGTTTTCAACTCTCATTGTTCTCCAAAGACTCGTCTGACTTATCAATTAACCCTTGTGGCGTCAACCCGTCTTTCTATCCGAACTTATCACTTTAATCCCAAAAGTGTGGCGTTCGATTCGTATTGAGGTTCCTATCATTTTGATAGCGGGTCAAGTTTCTATCCACTTAACAAACCTTCCATCAACACCCTACCAACCTAAGCATTCTCCTAAGTTACGGGTTAACACACTCCTATTGTGTTAGTTCGGCTTTGAATACTTAGCCCAAACTTCATCCATTGATTTATGTTTCATTTCCTAAACCAACAAAACTTTATTGAGCCTAAATAATTCCTTTTCTTCTAGCCTATTTTGTAAAGCTTTCAAATTACTCCAATTCACGATCGGGCACAACAACGACTCAGATTCATCAACGAGGTCTGGATCACATCATTTGGTATCAGAGCTTGCAAAACGAGGAGCACCGACGTTCGTAGCTATCTCGAAAGATAGGTTTGTAAAAAAAAGTTTCAAAAAAATAAAAAAAATCTCGAGTTGTAATTTTATTTTATTTTCTCTTTTCTTTATTATATTTGGCTTACTATTGTATTGGATTAAAAAAAGAAAGAAAATCGAAAAAATTCAAAAAAGTGAAAAAATCGAGCAAAAAAAGAGAGAAAAAAAAATTGAAAAAATTGAAAAAAAAAAGAAGAGGATTTCATGAATTTTGAAGATATTTTGGTATTATTCAATTGTATTTGAAGTGAAAAAAAATTGAAGTATAAAAAAAGAAGAAGTGAAAAGTCTTGTGAGTTTTATTTTGTTATTATTTCTTGTTACCTCCGAGCATCCATTCCTTCTACCCAAAAAAAAACGCCACACATACTTTGATTTTTTATTTTTCCTTATTTCAGCCTACCCTATACACCCTAACGTTATCCTTTGCACCCATTTGAAGCCGACCCTCTAAGCCGCAATAAGTTTTCTTGAAACAAAATACAAATTCACGAGAGTGAGATGAGTGGAAAAAGGCACGAGTGGTGAGTACATTAGAGCGAGCAAAAGCCATTAAACGAGCGTAAACACGAGTGGTGTGCTATCCAATTTTCTTTGCGAGTGAAGCGTGAGATTTTGTGGTGAGGTATTTAATTTTGTTTTGTTTTAATCATTTTTTAGTAATTAAATCATGTCTCAAGAAGAATTCTCTCTGATGAATTTCAATACTTGGTGAACGAGATGGGCCAAATTTTTGAGGAAGAACTAAGCCCATTAAAAAGACATTTGAACCGAGTGGAGGAAAAGTCCCAACGAAACAAAATCCACCAAGTCGAGAAGCGAATCGAGATCATCACGCAATCTGGCGTCCAAAGACTACTCGCTAAGAGATTCTTATCGGGATTTCTATTCAACGAGGCCGGGGTCGTATCAATAAGCCAACAAGTCTTTGTACAAAATCGAAGAAAAGTATTTCTCACCAAATGAACAGAGTTTCATTCAAAAATATCCAAAAAGTTCATTACAATATCTGATTTCACCTATTTATAGTGCTAAAATAGTGTAGCCAAATAGTCACAAGCATTCATCTTAATGTGCTAATTAAAAGCTGAATTAAGTTCAAGTCTCATAGCATTCTTGAAACAAATAACTCCTTCATTGAATTATCTTCAATTCAGCTGAATGAATGACTTTAATTGCTTGAAAAATGACTCTTGAGTTAGCCTTTGGCCAGCCGAATAGACACCAACTTATTAACCAGCTCCTTAATGGTATCTGAATGCTTGAATTAACCTTTGAAATGGCAAAAACGGGCTGGTAGTTTAAAAGGTTGCTGACGAAATTAAATAGATGATATAATGCTCCTTAAAACCTCCTTAAAAGATGTATAAACCTCCTTTGTAATAGCCCCTTTACTTTGTAACTGAAAATTACTTGAACAGCCACTTTATTTAATTTGTAATAGCCTTGAATTATAACTGTTATAAGCTGAAGAGACACCTGCAATAAACACATTAAAACAAACTTATTAAACATATTTAAACACTAATTAAACATAGCAAATATAAATACTTAACTTAAATAAATGATACGATCCGGCCCGGGTTAATCGAGTCGTTTCACGTAATTGCCCGATCGTCGACGAGGAATAGTTGAGTTATCAGAAATAGGATGAAATAAGGCTAAAGATGCGGAAGCTTTCAAATGGTTTTAAAGGTTGGCTAAGGTGATGGTAAATTTATAAGGGTAGTAGGCTCGATTTAAGGATAAAAATAAGAAAAATGGAAGTTGGATAAATGAAGGCTCGGTTTTGTAAAAAGATATTATAGTTGGGTAAAATCTAGGATAGTCGATGGAATGGATAAATGAGCTTAAACACCAGAAACGATTCAACACTAAAAAGTGTCACCCCGATTTCTATTCGGTTCAAGGTGGGATTGCGGAATTGTAGAAGGGTTGAACGCCACACCAAAGCAAGGTGATAAGTTCAAAAGAGAACGATAGATGCCACTAGCACGCTAGATAAGTCAGATCGAAACTCGTACGAATTTAGAGAGGAGAAAACTCACTCTTTGAACAAAGTTCATTCAAATGATCAAAAGTCAAAAGTTCTTTACAAATGAAATTAATCAACTATTTATAGCCAAAGCTTAGGCTAGCTGAATAGTCAACATCTAACTTAAAAAATAAGAAATAAATAAATAAAAATAAAAAATAAAAATCATTAAACTACCATAGCAAGGTTCAATTTGAATGAAATTAAAATTTGGAAATTAAAGCTCTAGTTGTTGCCACATGTATGCGAGATCTTCTTGTAAAATTTGAATTCAATAATAAATGACCTTTGTGTATGTGCACCATAATCGAATAGTCACCTTCAAAATACATGCATAGCCGAATGCATCTTTTACTTGGGAAAATGGAATGGGCGGCAGATTTAATGTGAACAATCAAGTTCTTTGTCTCCACGAAAAGGTGCTTGGAGAATAGCAATCAGCAGCCTGAATTCATCTTGAATACAACTCCACATTCATGTATCCTTTGCTGTGCACGAAAAAGGTGTTTAGAAAAGAACTAAGTCAACAGATCATTTAGTGCCGTCCTTTGCATGGAACATCTCATTTAATTCATGGCTTTGCTGCACATTAAATCGACAGCGACTTCTTTAATTTCGTCCATTAAATGGCCACATGAAAAAGCACAAGCAACTCCTTTAATCTTTGTTCCTTGCATGTAGAACGACATCTTTAATGCATGTCTTGGTGTACATTAAATTCGCCAACATCCACTTCCTTAAATGCCATCCAAGCCATTAAACACTGCAGACAAATAATTAAATTCGGTCATTAATATCGCTCATTAAAAATCAGCATCTTAAGACAAATTAAATTGGCGACAATTTGATCAATAAATATGCTTCATTAATTAATTTGAAACTAATGAAAACATCAAAAATTAAACAACTAAGGCACATTTAATTCAAGACCACAATTAACTTCATCTGGACATCATTTAAGACATCATTAAATTCGGTTGTAGCAAGACTAATTAAATTCGTCCAGACACATTAAACAACAGCATTAACTATGACAAAACACATTAATTAGGTTTAAGACAAATTAAAGTATGCATTAAAACAAATAAAACATATTTAACATGGATGATTTTTAAACAAATTAATTAACTTATTTAATTAACTAATTTAACTAACAACAACTTATTTATTCCAAAAAAATAAATGCAATCTTAATTAAATAAATTGCATTCTAGCTCAATGAGCTAGAATCCACCCAAATTGAATCGGGGCGAGCTTGTGAAAATGTCGAGCCTCGCTTGTGAAATTTGAGCCAAGGATGATTCGAGGCGAGGTCGTATCATTCCCCTTTCTTTAGAACGACTTGTCCTCAAGTCGAGCCGTTGGTTCATTCGATCATAACTCCGCTTACTCATCTTTCCTCGATCAAATGGAACGAATGGCAATTGAAGCAACTGGAAAAAATATCCATGAGTTAGCAAAAAGTAGTGTAAACAAATTTGTAATTCGAGTATAACAAGACATGATACGATGTAGCCTAACGAAACAGACTATCTTCATATGTTACGGATCTAGGAATGTTGTAAGCACGTTCCTGCAACAAGAAAACAGCAAGGAATTAAAGAAATAATCATGGTAAAATATGGGTAAAAAAAAGAACGAAAATGGAAGGAAAATGATGTTGTTGGCGTTTAAAACAAAAAGAAATTCAATCGGTGAAGTCGAACGCTTCATGAAACGGCCAAGGCAGCAACTTGAGTGTTCAACAATGGCAAAAGTAATCGTTGGAATAGAATAACGTTAAACTCGAAAGAACTTGCAGAATCTACTAAGCAAACCCGAATCGAATCTGTTCAACGTCAAAAGGACTTGGACCCTCTAGATAGCGATCTAGGAACCCGAAGTATCAAGAAAATTTGACACAACAAACTAAGTCTGAAATGCCAAGGAAAGTTCAATGAAGAACCGAAATTGAGAGAAATTCTCAAACGTAATTGTTTTCATAAATCATCTAACCTGAATACATCATTTTAATATGTATTTACAAGTACAAAAGAGGGGTGTTGAATGGAGATTCGTGGCTGTAATCAAAAGGGTTTAAAATAAGAAGTTATAACTCCTTTTGGCGTCATTTAATAGCGACCATACATTTAAATTTCAAACGACAACCTCCTTGTTCTTATCCTTGTATATTCGGCTACACATGCACACACACACTCTTGTGCACAAGCGGTCATGTGCTCCTCACATGTTTGGACGCCA
>NW_026291203.1:0-17628 GCF_025698545.1 Gossypium raimondii | reverse complement strand
CCATGATGACTTCAGATATTCCGGATACTCCGGATGGATCGCCGAGCACCACGGAACCTAACCTGGGGGGCACCACCGGCATGCGATGGGCGTGAGCATTGCCTCGATAACCCCGCCGCCAATGTCTCTTCCCCCTAAAGAGCTAAAAAACTTGGTCAATGCGCTACCAGCTACATACATGTGTCCAAATAGGACACGTTTTTTTAGTTTCCATATGTCCAAACAGGACACTTTTTTAGCCCGACGCCTGCACCAACAGGGTCAGAGTTGTCGATGGTGCCTGTGGGTTCTCAGACATCCGAGGCACTAAGGTGCCGACAGGGGGAGCTCCCCACATGTCCAAACGGGACAGCTTTTTTGTGCCGCTTATTCCACTTAGTGACTTAGTGTTTTAATCAAGATTTTGTGCTGGCCCAAAACAAATACAAGAAGTTTAATGTTGGGTCCATGAAACATGGCACGATGGGGCGTAAAATTGAACAAGTCCCCTGAGTCACCAACAAGGGGGAGCCGCACCGCACCAGAAAGGCCCTCACAGCCATGTTCCACTAAGGGGGCGCACGGCCAGTGTTTAACTAACTCCACACTAAGTCCCCACCGGGGACCCTGTAGGGTCGCAATGTAACTAGGGGATGGGATAGGCGATGGGAGGACTAATCGCTGCAAAGGGTCAATTCAAGGATCGTGAGCAAGGCCACTGCCACTTACAATACCCCGTCACAGATTTAAGTCGCCTCAGAAGGATTCTACCCGCCGGTGGGAATTACGCCCAGGAGGCGCTCACGATTGTCCGCCATGTCACGGCACTCCATTACTGCTCTTGGGGCCGAGGCCTCATCGGGTCAACGGGCGACGGGCAAGTATGTCGCTTCTAGCCCGGATTCGACTTAGAGGCGTTCACCATAATCCAACAAGACAGAGTTTCACACATCGCTTTTTCAACCAAGCGCGATGACCAATTGTGCGAATCAACGCCTTCCTCGTATTAGGTTGAATTACTATTCGACGCTGCCATCAAGAGGGTAAAACTAACCTCGCTCACGACGGCTAAACCCAAACCACGCTCCCTATTTGGGTGAACAATCCAACACTTGGTGAATTTCGCTCACAATGATAGGAAGAGCCGACATCGAAGGATCAAAAGCAACGCCGCTATGAACGCTATCGCCACAAGCCGCTTATCCTCGTGGTAACTTTTCCGACACCTCTAGCTTCAAATTCAAGGTCTAAAGGATCGATAGGCCACGCTTTCACGGCTCAGATTCAGACCGGAAATCGAATCAAACGAGTTTTACCCTTTTGTTCCACACGAGATTGCTCGCTTGAGCTCATCTTAGGACACCCTTATCTTTAACAGATGTGTCCTCACCAAACTCCCCACCGACAATGTCTTCCGCTCGGATCGGTCCGGGTCCTTTGGGTCCAAAAAGAGGGCTGCGCCCTCCCGATTCACTAATAAGTAAAATAACGTTAAAAGTAGTGGTATTTCAATCTACCGAGAGCTCCCACTTATCCTACACCTCTCAAGTCATTTCACAAAGTCGGACTAGAGTCAAGCTCAACAGGTCTTCTTTCCTCACGATTTCGCCAAGCCCGCTCCTTGGTCGGGTTTCACTGGATAGTAGATGTGACAGGGAATCTGTTAATCCATTCATGCGCTCACTAATTAGATGACGAGGCATTTGGCTACCTTAAGAGAGTCATAGTTACTCCCGCCACTCCGCTTGGTTGAATTTCTTCACTTTGACATTCAGAGATCGGCGTAAATCACATTGCGGAGCATCCGCAGGACCATCGCAATGCTTTGTTTTAATTAAACAATGGATTCCCTTGTCCGCATTTCGCCTGAGTCGACTCGTCGTCGCCGGAAGGCCTCAGGAGCTGCTTCCCTGCTCTCGGCCAAGAGGCGACATTCGCCTCGCCTGGAGCGAGCGAAGGCGCAGAATGACGGTTCGGATCGGGACCCCGTGCTCACCCTCGAGCCAATCCTTTTCCCGAGGTTACGATCCATTTTGCCGACTTCCTTGCCTACATTGTTCCATTGACCGTAGGTCGTTCACCTTGAGACTCGATGCTATGAGTACGACCGCGGACGGCACTCGTCCTCCGGATTATGGTCACGGGCGCACGGACACCACGCGACGGCAGGTGCTCTTCCCGCCTGATCTTACCTCCGCTGAGCTGCTCTGTGGTGGGCGTGTAAACGTAAAAGATAATCTTCCCGAGGCCCCGCCGACGCCTCCGGACTTAACGTTGTTGCCACCCCAGTCCCTGCTCGGAATTTTAACCCGATTCCTCAAGCTCGCATGATCGCCGCTTCGGACGGGCTTCCCGCCTCAGGATCGACTAACCCATGTGCAAGTGCCGCTCACATGGAACCTTTCCCTTCGCCTTCAAAGTTCTCATTTGAATATTTGCTACTACCACCAAGATCTCACCGACGCCCCGCCTGCCTCGGCTCTGGTTTTGCGGCGACCGCCGCCTCCTACTCATCGGCTCGCCCTTGCCCCGACGGTCAGTATAGGTCGCGGCTTGCGCCATCCATTTTCGGGCTAGTTGATTCGGCAGTGAGTTGTTACACACTCCTTAGCGGATTTCGATTCCATGACCACCGCCCCATTGCCTTAATCGACCAACACCCTTTGTGGGTTCTAGGTTAGCTGCTAGCTGGGCACCGAACCTGCCTCCGCTCATCCCGACGCGCCTCGCTACCAAAATGGCCCACTTGAGCTCGATCCGTGGCGCTGCTCAACGGCAGCCGCCGTCCTACCTATTTAAAGTTTGAGAATAGGTCGAGGGCGCCCTCGATGCCTCTAATCATTGGCTTTACCCGACAGAACTCGCTAAGGGCTCCACCATCCCGAGGGAAACTTTAGGGAACAAATACTAGACGGTCTGATTAGTCTTCGCCCCTATACCCAAGTCGACGAACGATTTGCATCGTCAAGACGTCATGCCTCCACCAGAGTTTCCTCTGCTTCGCTCGCCAGCATAGTTCACCATCTTCGTCCCGACAGCATGCTCACTAACCCTTCTCGAAGATCAAGGTCGGTTGCATGCACCCACGAGGGATCCCGCCAATCGCCTTTGCGCTTACGGGTTTTCTAGCCCGCTGACTCGCACACATGTCGACTCCTTGGTCCGTGTTTCAAGACGGCCGAATGGGGAGCCCGCAGTCGACGCCCGAGCACGCAGGTGCCGGCACGCCGAGGCGGCGCGGCTGAATCCCACGATCGAGGCGACGACGCCTCCACGGGCGATCAAAGGCCCGGCTTGGGCCGCCGACGAATTCGCGGCCCACGCCCGAGCCGACGGCGGACCTCTCGCCGTTCCACATCCGACCGGGCGATCGCGGCCCCATCCGCTTCCTCCCGACAATTTCAAGCACTCTTGACTCTCTTTTCAAAGTCCTTTTCATCTTCCTCAGGGTACTTTGTTCGCCATTCTGCCTCGCCCAGATTTAGCCTTTGACGGAATTTACCGCCCGATTAGGGTCTGCATTCCCAAACAACCTGACCAGACACATTGCAGGCGACAGGTCCGCACGACGGGCTCTCACCTCCGGCGCCTCTTCTGTGGGACTTGGGCCCGGTCCGTCGCCGAGGACGCTTCTCCAGACTACAATTGACGCTGGCGATGGCGACCGATTTCGCCGGGTTTTCCCGCCTGGCCACCGCTACTAGGGGAATCTCAAAGTTTTTTCCTCCGCTTATTGATATGTTAAACCAACGGTAATCGCCGACTGGGTCGCGATGCGCACCGCCTCTGCGATGTCGAAGGGTTCAGGGTCTCGACGACGGACGCGCACGACTCCGAACGAGGTTGCTTACAAGATTACCACCGATCGTCGCGACGATGATGTCGCCGAGGACTCGAATTTAGGCCAACCGCACCGTGGAGCGCACGGAGGCCAATTTCACCGCGTCCAACCGAGGCTCGAGGGCTCATGGTTGATGGGGCGACGGCGCGTGACACCCAGTGACGTGCCCTCGCCAATGGCTTGGGGCGCAACTTGCGCTCAAAGACTCATGGTTCACGGATTCTCGCATCACACCAAGTATCGCGATTTCGCCACGCTCTTCATCGGCGCGAGCCGAGATATCCGCTGCTCGAGTCGCTCAGATATTTTTGCACAAGAGAACAAAGATCATCAAGCACCGACACCGCGAACGGTGCGGCGACAGAAGACGTTCCCTTTTTCTTTCGATTCCTTGGCGCTGATTCACGGGGTTTGTCTGCTGCCTCAAGAGGTTGATCCCGATCTCACCCCACCCGACGGGCGAGGGACGACGAGACCGGGCCGCCCGAGACACGGGTGGCGAGAGGCGAGGATGCACCCGCACCACCTCCGGTGTTGTTTGCAACTCGTCAAGGGTCGCTCGCCAGGGGTGTTTCGACAATGATCCTTCCGCAGTTCACCACGGAAACCTTGTTACGACTTCTCCTTCCTCTAAATGATAAGGTTCAAGGACTTCTCGCGACGTCAAGGGCAAATAACCGCCCACGCCGCCGCTGATCCGAACACTTCACCCGACCATTCAATCGGTAGGAGCGACGGCTGTACAGGGCGTGGACGTAGTCAACGCGAAATGATGACTCGCGCTTACTAGGAATTCCTCGTTGAAGACCAACAATTGCAATGATCTATCCCCATCACGATGAAATTTCAAAGATTACCCGTCGCTTGCCAAGGCTATAGACTCGCTGAATACATCAAGCAGCAAGGCATGCCCGTAACATCTAAGGGCATCACAGACCATTGCCTCAAACTTCCTTGGCCTAAAAGGCCATAGTCCTCTAAGAGCTACTTACGGAGGATCACCTCCGCGTAGCTAGTTAGCAGGCCGAGGTCTCGTTCAACTAATTAACCGCACAAATCGCCCACCAACTAAGAACGCCATGCACCACCACCCATAGAATCAAGAAAGAGCTCTCATCTCACAATCCTTACTATGTCCTGACCTCGTAAGTTTCGTTGAGTCAAATTAAGCCGCAGGCTCCACCGTGGTGCCCTTCCGTCAATTCCTTTCAAATTTTGCACCATACTTCCCTAACCCAAAGACTTTGATTTCTCATAGGTGCTTGGCGGAGTCCTAAAGCAACATCCGCCGATCCTCGGTCGCATCGTTATGGTTGAGACTAGGACGGTATCCGATCGCTTCGAGCCCCTCAACTGCTCTTGATTAATGAAAACATCCTGGCAAATGTTTTCGCAGCTTGTTCGCCTTCATAAATCCAAGAATTTCACCGACTATGAAATACGAATGCCCCGACCGTCCTCCAGAATCATTACTCCGATCCTCAGGCCAACACAATAGGATCGAAATCCTATGATGTTATCCCATGCTAATGTATACAAGCGTAGGCCTGCTTGGAGCACTCTAATTTCTTCAAAGTAACAAATACGAGGAACGACCCTACCAATTAAGGCCAGAGCGTATCACGCAAAGTAGGGACGAGCAGCATCGGCAGCTCACCGTGAGGCGGACCCCCGACCCACCCCTAAGTCCAACTACGAGCTTTTTAACTCAAGCAATAACTTAAATACGCTATTGAGCTGGAATTACCGCTGCTGGCACAGACTTCTGCCTCCAATGGATCCTCGTTAAGGATTTAGATTGTACTATTCCAATTACAGCACTCATAGAGCCTTGTATTGTTATTTATTGTCACTACCTCCCCGTCGATTGGGTAATTTGCGGCCGCCGCTTCCTTGGATGTGGTAGCCGCTTTCGTGCCCTCTCCTAATCGAACCCCAATTCTCCGTCACCCGTCACCACCATAGTAGGCCACTATCCTACCATCGAAAGTTGATAGGCGTAATTTGAATGATGCGTCGCCGCAGAAAGGCCGTAAGGATCCGTCGAGTTATCATGAATCATCGTGAGCAACCGGCAAAGCCCGCCGACCTTTATCTAATAAATGCATCCCTTCCAGAAGTCGGGTTTGTTGCACGTATTAGCTCTAGAATTACTACTACATCCGAGTAGCAAATACCATCAAACAAACTATAATCGATTTAATGAGCCATTCGCAGCTTCATACCAATTTGTTCATACTTACACATGCATGGCTTAATCTTTGAGACAAGCATATGATCATCAGCAGTGATCAACCTGTAGCATTCGCGACGCTTCAGACTGCATGGCCCTCAACATGCCCCGTGAGCTACGAAGAGGTCATAACAGAAGCACGAGCATCGTCCGGTGTCAAGAGACAAATGCATAGGCATCGAGAGATGAGGCCTCAACCCTACTCTCAAAAATATTTTCCGATCCGAAAGCACGACGAGCACCAGGCACCGACGAGGCCACGCCGATTTAAGGGGGCGACTCGGGACACAAGGCACGATTGAGGTCCACCACGCACCTCAAGGGCACGGGATGGAGAAGGGACGGCAACACATCCATAATTCCATCCGCTTAGGTACGCAAAGACAGATCCCGATCGCACCCCTTGAGTTCGATTACAACAAGGACTTAATGAAGAGGAGGCGATCCAGCTCGATGCGAGTAGCATGGAGCCCCGCTTAACACACAACCAAAACGCCACTCATATGCCTATTGCGTACTAGTAGTAGCGCCCACGCACGACCAACAAAAGCCCACCCAACCGAATGGTAGGGAGCGAAGGAACAACGAACGAGGGCGCACCACAACCGCTAAGAACTACGAGGGAAAAGTCCCACGGACTTGGTCGAGCCAAGACTGAGCCTACAAACTCAACTTACACCCCTAGGCCGTTGGCCAAAGGACTGGTACTAGGGTCGGGCATTAATGCGGGTGGCTTGGCAAGGCCAAGGCACCGTGTGGTCGCCGACTTGGGATGCACAAGGTCCCTAAACGTGACGGGCGAAGGGGTTAAGTCGAGCCCATAGCAATGCATAAGCCACCCCAAGAGATCTTTGCCCGAATAGGGAACTTGGTCTTGAGTCGTTATTACATTTCTATGGGCACGGGCTTGACGGCCGAAAATTGTCACCCCTGGCCACCACCGCCGGCGACCGACTCACCCGCGTGGTGAGTCGCTATGACGACCCGACCTCCATGGGGGTTAGACGCACCCCACCTCGGCTCTGAGGGGGGCACGCCGGGCAGCGATCTCACCCCTTTTAAAAAACTTCGTCAATATGCTACCAGCAACATTCGACTGTTCTCGAATGCGACACTCTTCTTAGCTCAGACATCCAGTGCACCAAGGTGATGGGTGCCTGAGGCTCCCGCACATCCAAGCAACAAGTTGCCATGGTGTCCGAGGCTCCCGCGACATCCTAGCCACCGAGGTACCGACATGCCTGAGGCTCCCAAGACATCCGAGCCACCAAGGTGCTGATGGTGGCCGAGGCTCCAGACGACCAAGGGCCGAGGTGCCGATGGTGGCCGAGGCCCTGCACGACCAAGGGCCTATTTTACCGATGGTGCCCGAGGCTCCCCGCATCGATCAAGGGCTTAGTTTGCCGATGGTGCCCGAGCCTCTGCACGACCAAGGGCCTAGGTTGCCGATGGTGCCCGAGGTTCCCTGCACATCCAAGCACCAAGGTGTCGATGGTGCCTGAGGCCCCGTGACCACCAAGGGCCCAGGTTGCCGACAAAGGTCCGAGGCTCCCGCACCACCAAGGGCCTAGTTTGCCGATGGTGTCCGAGGCTCCCTGACATCCCAAAGACCTAGGGGGCCGATGGCGGCCGAGGCACCCGCACCACTCAAGGGCCTATTTTCTCGATGGTGCCCGAGGCCCCGACGACAAGGGCTTAGTTTGCCGATGGTGCCCGAGCCTCTCGCACGCACCAAGGGCCTAGGTTGCCGATGGTGCCCGAGGTTCCTCAGACATCCAAGCACCAAGGTGCCGATGGTGCTCGAGGCTCCGCACGCACCAAGGGCCTAGGGTTGCCGACAAGGTCCGAGGCTCCTCAGACATCATAGCACCGAGGTGCCGATGGTGCCCGAGGCTCCCGCACGACCAAGGGCCTAGGTTGCCGATGGTGCCCGAGGCTCCGGACATCGAAGCACCGAGGTGCCGGAGGCGCCCGAGGCTCCTTCATGGCCAAGGGCTTAGTTTGCTCGATGGTGTCCGGCTCTAGACATCCTAGCACCAAGGTGCCGAGGTGCCCGAGGCTCCCGACGACTAAGGGCCTATGCTATCGAACGGTTCACGGAGCACACGGGACGGATCACGGAGCATCGCCGGATCGGATCGCCGGAGCACCCCGGAACCTAACCCGGGGGGCACCACGTCCGCATACGGCATGGGCCGCCTCGACAACCCCCGCCCTCAATATCACCTCCCCTAAAGAGCTAAAAAACTTGGTCAATGCGCTACTCAGTGACATTCATGTGTCCGAAATGGGGACACTTTTTTACCCGACGCCCCGCACCAACAGGGCCCAACTTTAGCTTTGGTGCTCAAGGCCCTGGCCATCCATGCACCAAGGTGCCGATGGTGCTCGAGGCTCCGCACATCCAAGCACCAAGGTACCGATGGTGCCGAGGCTCCCGACTACTAAGGGCCTAGGTTGCCGACAAAGGTCCGAGGCTCCCAGACATCATAGCACCGAGGTGCCGGCGGTCTCCCGAGGCTTCCCACAACCAAGGGCATAATTTGCCGATGGTGTCCGATGCTCCCAGACATCCATGCACCAAGGTGCCGATGGTGCCGAGGCTCCCGCACATCCAAGCATCAAGGTTACCATGGTGTCCGAGGCTCCACACATCCGAGCCACCAAGGTGCCGGAGGCTCTTGTTGCGAAGGGAGGGACCGGAGGATTCATCCATTGTTGGCTATCCGACTTCTACCCTTGGATTGGGAGGGACCGACAACTCATTCATTGTTGGGTACCAACATATAATGATATTTGAATTCTACCTTGGTATTGGGAGGGACCCAGACACCGACTCACCCATGATGACTTCAGATATTCCGGATACCTCCGGATGGATCGCTTGAGCACCGCCGAACCTAACCGGGTGGGGGCACACGCCGGCATGCGATGGGCGTGAGCATTGCCTCGATAACCCCGCCGCCAATGTCTCTTCCCCTAAAGAGCTAAAAAACTTGGTCAATGCGCTACCAAGCATATACATGTGTCCTCAAATAGGACACGTTTTTTTAGTTTCCATATGTCCAAAGTGGACACTTTTTTAGCCCGACGCTCAGCACTAACAGGGCCAGAGTTGTCGATGGTGCTGTGGGCCTCATGACATCCGAGGCACAAGGTGCCGACAAGGGGAGCCCCACATGTCCAACGGGATGTTTTTGTGCCGCTTATTCCACTTAGTGACTTAGTGTTTTTAATCAAGATTTTGTCATGGCCCAAAACAAATACAAGAAGCGAATGGGTCCATGAAACATGGCACATGGGGCGTAAAATTGAACAAGTCCCCTGAGTCACTGGTGGGGAGCCGCACCAGACTAAAGAAAGGCCCTCACAGCCATGTTCCACGGCGGGGCGGCACGGCCAGTGTTTAACTAACTCCTCACACCAAGTCCCCACCGGGACCCTGTGGTAGGGTCGGCAACAATCTAGGGGATGGGATAGGCGATAGGGAGGACTAATCGGGTTGCAAAGGTCAACTCAAGGATCGTAAGAAGGCCACTCGCCACTTACAATACCCCGTCACAGATGGTCGCTCTAGTTACTACCCGCCCATGGGAATTACGCCTGTGGAGGCGCTCACGATTTGTCTCGCCATGTCGGTCAAGACCGCCGACACGTGCCCTTGGGGGCCAGAGGCCTCATCGCGGCCTAAGAACGGGCGACGGCTATGTTCGCTTCTAGCCCTGGATTTCGACTTTAGAGGCGTCTACATAATCCAACAAGACGGTAGCCACACATCGCTTTTCAACCAAGCTGATGACCACCAGCGAATCAATCTGTTCTCGCATTAGGTTGAATTACTATTGCGACGCTGCCATCAAGAGGGTAAACTAACCTGCTCTCACGACGGCCTAAAACCCACCACGCTCCTATTGGTGGGTGAACAATCCAACACTTGTGAATTTCGCTTCACAATGATAGGAAGAGTCGACATCAAGGATCAAAAAGCCGTTATGAACGCTATCGCCAAGCCGCTTATCCCTCGTGGTAACTTTTCCGACACCTCTAGCTTCAAATTCAAGGTCTAAAGGATCGATAGGCCACGTCACTTTGTCAGATTCAGACCGGAAATCGTAATCAAACGAAGCTACCCTTTGTTCCACACGAGATTGCTCTTGAGCTCATCTAGGACACCCGCGTTATCTTTAATGACAAATGCCGCCTCACCAAACTCCCCACCGACAATGTCTTCCGCCGGACACGCAATGGGTTTACCTTGGTCCAAAGAGGGCCGGCCTCATCTCGATTCACTAATAAGTAAATAACGCTAAAAGTAGTGGTATTTCAATTTCTCACCGAGAGCTCCCACTTATCCTACACCTCTCAAGTCATTTCACAAAGCTCTGACTAGAGTCAAGCTCCACAGGTCTTCTTTCTCACCGATTCTCGCCAAGCCCTTGGCCGTGGTTTCGCCGATAGGATGTGGACAAGTGGGAATCTGCTAATCCATTCATGCGCTGGCTACTAATTAGATGACGAGGCATTTGGCTACCTTAAGAGAGTCATAGTTACTCCGCCGCTTAATTCGCTTTTTATTGAATTTCTTCACTTTGACATTCGTAGACCGCGTAAATCACATTGCGTGAGCATCCATAGGACCATCGCAATGTTTTGTTTAATTAAACAATGGATTCCCTTGTCCGCATTCGCCTCGAAGTCGATCGTTCACGCCTCGGGAAGGCCCCGAGGAGCCGCTGCTCAGTTCATTCTCGTCAGCACGCTGCCATTCGCTTCGCCGAGCAAGGCGCCTAAGAAGTCGACGGTTCGGATCGGACCCCGCCTCAAAACCCTCGAGCTAATCCTTTTCCGAGGTTACGATCCATTTTGCCGACTTCCCTTGCCTACATTGTTCCATCCAGAGGTCGCTCACCTTGAGACTCGATGCGTTATGAGGTACGACCGGCGCTGGACGCACTCGGTCCTCGGATTATAATCATGGGGCGCATCGACACCACGCGACGTATAAGTGTTTTCTTCCGGCCGGATCTCACTCTCCTAACAGCTGTTTGCAGGGCAGCTAAATGTAAAAGATAATCCTTCCCGAGGCCCTCACGACGCCTCGGACTCTCTAACGTTGCCACCGCCATTCCTGCCTCAGAATTTTAACCCGATTCCTCAAGCTCTCGCTACTGATCGCATTGCCTGGACGCTTCCCCTGCCTCTAGGATCGACTAACCCATGTGCGCCGCTCACATGGAACCTTTCCTCTTCGCCTTCAAAGTTCTCATTTGAATATTTGCTACTACCACCAAGATCTCAGACCACGGCCGCCTCCGCCGGGCCAAGGCCTGCTGGTGGCGACCAAGCCTCCCTACTCATCGGCTCGCCTGCCTCGACGGGTTGGTAGTAGGTCATGCGCTTGTTGCACCATCCATTGGCTAGTTGATTCGGCAGTGAGTTGTTACACACTCCTTAGCGGATTTCACTTCCATGACCACCGCCTCCGTCAGCCTTAATTCCACCAACACCTTTTGTGGGTTCTAGGTTGCCAGCTACACCGTGAACCCTGGCTCCTGCTCATCCCAGATCGCCAGCTCGCTACTCAAAATGGCCCACTTGAGCTCTCGATTCTGCATGCTCAACGGCGCCCGCTACTGGGTCTCACCCATTTAAAGTTTGAGAATAGGTCGAGGCGCCTCGATGCCTCTAATCATTGGCTTTACCCGATAGAACTCGCTAAGGCTCCACCATCCCGAGGGAAACTCTGAGGAACTACTTACTGACTCTCGATTAGTCTTTCGCCCCTATACCCAAGTCGACGAACGATTTGCATCGCTCAAGATCGCCGCGGCCTCCACCAGAGTTTCCTCCGCTTCCGCCAGCATAGTTCACCATCTTTCGTCCCGACAGCATGCTCTCACCAACCCTTCTCGAAGATCATCCTGGCCGGGTGCACCCGAGGGATCCCGCCAATCAGCCTTCCTTGCGCTTTACGGGTTTCTAGCCCGCTGACTCATACATGTCGACTCCTGGTCCGTGTTTCAAGACGGGCCGAATGGGGAGCCCGCAGTCGACGCCTCGAGCACGCAGGTGCCAAGCACGCCGAGGCTGGGCGCGGTGAATCCCACGAGATCGAGGCGACGACGCCCTCCGGGCGATTAAAGGTCTTGCTTGGGCCGCCGCCACGACTTCAAGGCCGGGTCCACGCCTGAAGCCGACGCTGACTGCTCGCTGCCCACATCCGACGGGCGCATCACGCCCCCATCCGCTTCCCTCCCGACAATTTCAAGCACTTTGACTCTCTTTTCAAAGTCCTTTCATCTTTCTCGCAGTATTTGTTCGCCATCTGGCCTCGCTCAGATGAAGCCTTTGACGGAATTTCCGCCCGATTAGGGTCAGATTCCCAAACAACCGATTCAGACGCTGCCAGTGGGTGCATGTGGTCCGCACGACGGCTCTCACTTTCCGGCCTTTCTTTCAGGGACTTGGGCCCGGTCCGTCATTGGAGGACGCTTCTCCGTACTCATACCTGACGCCGATGGCGACCATTCTCGTTTCGGCTTTTTCCGCTTCGCATTACATTAAATCCCGTAAGTTTTTTCCTCCGCTTATTGATATGCTTAAATCAGGGTAATCCCGCCGACTGGGTCGCTCGCTAGCACCGCCCCGCGATGCCGAAGGGTTCAAGGGTCTCGATCGACGGACGCCAAGCACGACCAACGAGGTTGCTTACAAGATACCATTCGATCGTCGCGACGATGATGTCGCCGAGGACTCGAATTTAGGCCAACCGCCGGGTCAGAGCGCATCGGAGGCCACGCTTTCACGGTCCAACCGAGGCTCGAGGGCTCATGGTTGGATGGGGGCGACGGCGCGTGACACCCAGCAGACGTTTCGCCTAATGGCTTGGGGCGAATCGCGCTCAAAGACTCGACGGTTCACGGACTCGCAATTCACACCAGTATCGTGATTCGCCACGCTCTTCATCGGCGCGAGAGCCGAGATATCCGCTGTCAGAGTCGTTTCAGATATTTTATGACAAGAGAACAAGATCATCGAAGTTAATCGACACTTAACGGCGGCGGCTGTAAGACGGCCCCTTTTTCTTTCGATCCTTGGCGCGATTTCAACCGGGTTTGTTCGCTTTTGCTCAAGAGGTTGATCCCCAGATCTCACCCCACCCGACGGGCGTAGGGACGACGAGACCGCCGCCCGAGACACGGGTGGCGAGAGGCGAGGATGCACCCGACCACTCCTCCTGTTGTTTGCAACTGCTCAAGGGTCGCTCGCTAGGTGTTTCGATAATGATCCTTCCGCAGTTCACCACGGAACCTTGTTACGATTTCTCCTTCCTCTAAATGATAAGGTTCGTTGATTCTCGCGACGTCATGGCAGCAACCGCCCACGCCGCCGCCATCCAACACTTCACCGACCATTCAATCGGTAGGAGCGACGGGTGTGTACAAGAAGGTGGATTTAGTCAACGCGAGCCGATGACTCGGCCATTAGGAATTCCTCTGAAGACCAACAATTGCAATGATCTATCCTCATCACGATGAAATTTCAAAGATTACCCGCCCCGCCTTACCAAGGCTATAGACTCGCTGAATACATCACAGCAGGCGCTGCGGCCCTGTAACATCTAAGGCATCACAAGCACAGTATTGCCTTCAAACTTCCTTGGCCTAAAAGGCCATAGTCCCTCTAAGAGCTAGCCACGGAGGATCACCTGTAGCTAGTTAGCGGCCGGGTCCTCGTCATAACTAATTAACTGCACAAATCGCTTCCACCAACTAAGAACGGCCATGCACCACCACCCATAGAATCAAGAAAGAGCTCTCACCACAATCCTTACTATGTCCGACCTGTAAGTTTCCCCGTTGAGTCAAATTAAGCCGCAGTGCCCACTCGGTGGTGCCCTTCCACAATTCCTTTAAGTTTCACTTCATACCATACTCCCTAACCCAAAGACTTTGATTTCATAAGGTGCCGGGCGAGTCCTAACATCCGCCGATCCTCGGTCGGCATCGCTATGGTTGAGACTAGACGGTATCCATCGCCTTCGAGCCCCCAACTTTCGCTTCTGATTAAAAACATCCTTGCAAATGCTTTCAGCTTGTTCGCCTTCATAAATCCAAGAATTTCACCTCCCACTATGAAATACGAATGCCCCGACCGTCCTCGTTAATCATTACTCCGATCCTAAGGCCAACACAATAGGATCGAAATCCATGATGTTATCCCATGCTAATGTATGCGTAGCTCGCTGAGCACTCTAATTTCTTCAGTAACAAATACGAGGAACGATCTTTACCATTAAGGCAGAGATGATCACGGCAGAGGGACGAAAGGCATCGGTGTTCACCGTGAGGCGGACTGCCGACCCACCCCTAAGTCCAACTACGAGCTTTTTAACTCGCAACAACTTAAATATACGCTTATTGAGCCGAATTATCAACTACCGGCACCGCAGACTTGCCCTCCAATGGATCCTCGTTAAGGATTTAGATTGTACTTATTCCAATTACCGCACTATAGAGCCCTAGATTGTTATTTATTGTCACTACCTCCCCGTCGATTGGGTAATTTGCGCTACCGCCGCCTTTCCTTGGATGTGGTAGCCGTCGTGCCCCTCCTAATCGAACCCTAATTCTCCGTCACCCGTCACCACCATAGTAGGCCACTATCCTACCATCGAAAGTTGATAGGCGTAAATTTGAATGATGCGTCGCACAAAGGCCGCAATCGCCGTCGAGTTATCATGAATCATCGTAGCAACGCAAAGCCCGCGCCTAATTTTTATCTAATAAATGCATCCTTCCAAGTCGGGTTTGTTGCACGATAGCTTGAATTACTACGTTATCCGAGTAGCAAATACCATCAAACAAACTATAATCGATTTAATGAGCCATTCGCAGCTTCACCCCAATTTGTTCATACTTACACATGCATGGCTTAATCTTTGAGACAAGCATATGACTACCGCAGATCAACTGTGTAGCATTCTCCGCGACGCCTGACTGCATGGCCTCAACATGCCCCGTGAGCTACGTAAGAGGTCATACACGAAAGCACGAGCATCGCCCCGTGTCAAGAGACAAATGCATAGGCATCGAGAGATGAGGCCCGAACCCTACTCTCAAAAATATTTTCCGTGATCCGAAAGCACGATCGAAAGCACCGCAACCGACGAGGCCACGCCGATTGGGCGACTCGACACAAGGCACGACAGGTCCACCACGCACCTCAAGGGCACGGATGGAGAAGGGACGGCAACACATCCATAATTCCATCCGCTTAGGTACGCAAGACAGATCTCCATCGCACCCTTGAGTTCGACATAACAAGGACTTAAGAGGAGGAGGGATCGACAGCTCGATGCGAGTAGCATGGAGCCCCATACACACAACCAAAACGCCACTATATGCCTATTACAGATTAGTAGTAGCGCCCACGACACCGCCTAATGTACCCACCCAACCGAATGGTAGGGGAGCCAAGGAACAACGAACGAGGGCGCACTACAACCGCTGCACGAGAACTACGAGGGAAAAGTCCCACCGGACTTGGTCGAGCCAAGACCGAGCCTACAAACTCAACTTACACCCCTGCCAAGGCCGCCAAAGGACTTGGTACTAGGTCGCAGCGCCAATGCGTGCAAGGGTTGGCAAGGCCAAGGCACCGGTGGTCGCCACTTGATGCACAAGGCGCCCTAAACGTGACGGGCGAAGGGCGTTGGTTTCGAGCCCATAGCAATGCATAAGCCACCCCAAGAGATCTTTGCCCTAATAGGGAACTTGGTCTTGGAGTCTATTACATTTCTATGGGCACGGCTTGACCTGGCCGAAAATTGTCACCTGGCCACCACCACGGCTGACCGACTCACCCTGCAGAGTCGCTATGATCTAACCCGACCCCATGGGGTTAGACGCACCCCACCTCGGCTCGAGGGGGCACGCCGGGCGCGGATCTCTACCCCTTAAAGAGCTAAAAACTTCACAATATGCTACCAGCAACATTCGACCGTTCAAATGCGACACTCTTCTTTAGCTCAAGACATCCTGTGCACCAAGGTGCCGATGGTGCCCGAGGCTCCCGCACATCCAAGCACTGTTGCCGATGGTGTCCGAGGCTCCGCACATCCTAGCCACCGAGGTACCGATGTGCCCGAGGCTCTCAGACATCCGAGCCACTCAGGCCGATGGTGGCCGAGGCTCCGCACGACCAAGGGCCGAGGTGCCGATGGTGGCCGAGGCCCCTGCACGACCAAGGGCCTATTTTACCGATGGTGCCCGAGGCTCCCTGCACACCAAGGGCTTAGTTTGCCGATGGTGCCCGAGCCTCTGCACGACCAAGGGCCTAGGTTGCCGATGGTGCCCGAGGTTCCCGACATCCAAGCACCAAGGTGTCGATGGTGCTCGAGGCTCCCTGACGACCAAGGGCCTAGGGTTGCCGACAAGGTCCGAGGCTCCCTGACGACCAAGGGCCTAGTTTGCCGATGGTGTCCGAGGCTCCTGCACATCCCAAAGACCTAGGGGCCGATGGCGCCGAGGCACCCGCACACCAAGGGCCTATTTTCTCGATGGTGCCCGAGGCTCCCTGCACGACCAAGGGCTTAGTTTGCCGATGGTGCCCGAGCCTCTCGACCACCAAGGGCCTAGGTTGCCGATGGTGCCCGAGGTTCCAGACATCCAAGCACCAAGGTGCCGATGGTGCTCGAGGCTCCCGCACGCACCAAGGGCCTAGGTTGCCGACAAGGTCCGAGGCTCCTGCGACATCATAGCACCGAGGTGCCGATGGTGCCCGAGGCTCCCGCACGACCAAGGGCCTAGGTTGCCGATGGTGCCCGAGGCTCCGACATCGGCACCGAGGTGCCGGCGCGCCCGAGGCTCCTTCATGGCCAAGGGCTTAGTTTGCGATGGTGTCCGGCCTCAGACATCCTAGCACCAAGGTGCCGAGGAGCCCGAGGCTCCCGGACGCACAAGGGCCTATGCTACGAACGGTTCACGGAGCACCGGGACGGATCGCCGAGCACCGCGGACGGATCACCGAGCACCGCCGGAACCTAACCGGCTGTGGGGGCACCGACGTCCGCATACGGCATGGGGCGGCCCTCGACAACCCCGCCGCTCAATATCACCTCCCCTAAAGAGCTAAAAAACTTGGTCAATGCGCTACTGTGTGACATTCATGTGTCCGAAATGGGGACACTTTTTACCCGACGCCCCGCACCAACAGGGCCCAACTTTAGCTTTGTGCTCAAGGCTCTGGCCATCCATGCACCAAGGTGCCGATGGTGCTCGAGGCTCCGCACATCCAAGCACCAAGGTACCGATGGTGCTCGAGGCTCCCGACGCACCAAGGGCCTAGGTTGCCGACAAGTCCGAGGCCCCAGACATCATAGCACCGAGGTGCCGATGGTCTCCGAGGCTTCCCACAACCAAGGGCATAATTTGCCGATGGTGTCCGATGCTCCCGCACATCCATGCACCAAGGTGCCGATGGTGCTCGAGGCCCCGCACATCCAAGCATCAAGGTTACCGATGGTGTCGAGGCTCTACACATCCGAGCCACCAAGGTGCCGGAGGCTCTTGTG